>NW_022196901.1:1719157-1744157 GCF_008632895.1 Mastomys coucha
AGACCAGGCTGGCCTGGAACTCAGAAATCTGCCTGCCTCTGCCTCTCAAGTGCTGGGATTAAAGGCATTCGCCACCACTGCCCAGCCTGCTTTTCATCAACTTAAAACAAATTTTACATGTTAAAAGTAAGGCCCGTGCTGCGTGCGATACACCAATATCGTCCATATTTTCCTTATTTAAAATATTTCATTATTTTAAAATGTACATTTCACAATTTTAATGACTTATTTTGAGCAAAGGATCTCCACTTTGGAACTTTAAATTAGGTACTAGTAGTTGTAGAGAGCTGTCCTGTGCACAAGTGCCTCTGGGGTCCACACACTACAAGCTCTGCCACTCCCCTTCCCACAGTCATGATAATCAGATGTGTGTCTAGATACTTTCCATGGTCTCCTGGCATCAACTAGTCTTCTGCTGAGCATCAGCTACAGATGCCAATGTGCTCTGAGATAATGACATTAACATGGGTCTTTTTAACTTCATTCATGTTAAGTTATATTACGAGATAGTGATAGGAGTGCTGTGATTTTAGCAAAGCCAGCGATATTGTTTGTGCATTCATTCACATGAAGAATGACGTTGAAATAAAAATAGTGGTGTGTGCGTGGGCCAATTCTGATTGAAGAGCTTCATGGGGAACTGTAAAGGAGCTAGATGCATGGCCACATATAGTGTTCTACAACTGTCAATACTCACAGTAGAATCTTAAGTCTTAGCTGACATCTTTTTTCTCCTTATAGAAATGGTCTTTAGTTTGAGAAAAGAATGAATACTAACCCTACTTATCTCTGAGAAAAAAAATGACAGTTAAATTGGTATAGGTGTATGTAAAAATTTGGAGTGATTTCCATTGGAATGTGTACTCTTACTGCAATAACATTGTTTTTGTAATACAATAAATACAAACATGCAAAAGCTTAATAGTTCTCTACATTAATGCCAATTTAAAAACACTCCAAGGGGATACATATGGGATTCCTTTCTGAAAACTAGATATTTAAACAGATCTCGTGGATGGTGAGAACAAGGCTCAGTGTCTGGTTAGACTCCTGTATCCATGTACTCTGTCTCTTCATTGTCCAGTGTTTATCACGGGTTGTTCCATCACAGCTCCACGGTCCGCTCAGCTTTTGCTGTCTGGCACTTATTGAGAAGACCTGTCACAAAGGCCTGGGTTCATTGGCTTTCCATCGGGTCATGGCAAGAACACTACAGCCATGGCAGCACACCTGAATATAGTAACCAAACTTTTAAGAAAATATAAAAAAATATTTTATGGTATGTTGTCATTGTATTGTGCTTGTATTTACCTAGCATCTACATGGTTACTTTATTTTATGTGAGTGCTGTTTAATCCATAACACAGAGTTCCAACTAGCCATTTGTTCAGAACTCTCTTGATTTTAGTACTTCACCTTCTCTGTCCTGAAGAAACTTTAATGACTGATTGATTACCCTACTGGAGAAAGTGCAAGTTTTTGGCAGGGTACTTGTTAAAGTTAACATTTAAGAATATTTGTCAGGAGTTGGAAATATAAGGTCAAGAATAGTCTCTAAATCTACCATTTAATTATTTATTTAGTTGGGGAAGGATCTCACTATGTAACCCAGAGTGATCTGGAATTCATAATACTCATAATATTGCCTTCTAAGTGCTGGGACTGTAGGTATGTACCACCATGCCTCAGCTTAAATCTACTTCTAAAGATAAAAGACAAAAAAAAGAAAGAAAGAAAGAAAGAAAGAAAGCCTTAACACTTGAGTTGCACATGGCGTGTGAAAGGGCATCAGCCAGACTGTATGGCTCTGGGCACTGCAGCTACAGTTGAGGACAATGGCTCTGGGCACTGCAGCTACAGTTGAGGACAATGGCTCCGGGCACTGCAGCTACAGTTGAGGACAAGCATTTCCAAGGACAAATGCACAGTGTGTCTCAGAGCACTGCATGTGGGCAAGGACATGCTGTCACCTTGAAAGGTAGTGTGTGGAAGATGCTGCTCTTATTCCCCTGAATATTTAATTCAAACAGGTCCTGAGATCTGAAACATGGAGATGTCTACAAATTAGAGGGATACTTGGTGCTTTTTTTTCTTTTTTTTTCAGGGAAGAAAAGAATCCAGGCCACAAAGAACTATCTCAAAGCAGTGCCAACAGTTCTTTTGATGTTAATCACTGCATTGCTACAAACATGTTTTGAAAGTCTACACTGCAGATGAAATTTCTTAGGAAAGTTATATGAAATGTGCATATTATAAATATTAAAACTTTAAAAATTGTTTTCAAGTGTCAATTTCACCTTTTAAAGATGTGTGTGTAAAACATGCAAATAAATTCTATTTGAATACTCCATATTCCTTTGAATTAGTATCCCAGTGTTAACTGGAGAAAACTCAATATTACTTAAGTTCCGTCCTTTGACTGTAACACTTTAGGACATGAAATCTTAAAGAAATTAATTTCTATTGAAATGGCACCTTTTTTCTTTTTTCTAAACTATTCTAAAACTAATTATGATGCACAAAACATTGTATATTTACATGGTTATAGATAATACTTGAGTTTGCTGAGTATATCACATGAGAAAGATTTCTGTGAGAAATCCTCTGCTTAACCCGTTATTAAGGTCCTATAAGGATCTATAAGTAAAATTCCCCAAAGATATTATTACAGAGCAACTTGACTCTACAATGGCATGAAGACACTTCGCACCATGATAAGCTCAAGGGAGATTAATCTAGAGATTGTGCCTTAATTGACAGGTTCTAAACAACCTGCTTTGTTACAAAAATTGCTATATTTTGACACGTCTGTTAAAGAAAAGGGGGATCGGACAGGCTGCAGAAATGATCAATTCCCTTAATCATAAATCTTAAAGGAACTTTGAGCCACAATGGAGCTCAAATACTGCTTTTCCCTTTTTAGGGGTCACTGACACTTGTTTGGCAGTCCTTTCTAAGACATTATTGCAAATGTAAAAGCTTTGAATGTAGGTAACACTGCATTATTTTTTAGTTACCTAAGTGTCAAATTGTCACACAGACCATGCATTATTTGTGCTCCCACAAGTCAGTCCTGCAGGGCTTTGAGATTGGTGTGTTAAGAAATATTCAGTGACAATATTACTAGTGTCCACATGTAGACACATGTAGTTACCATGTTCTGTTTTAATTTCTTGGACTTCAGTTATATAGAAAATCATCAGAAATGTATCAAGGGTATACGATGTTCTGCCACTCTGGTTTCCTAGTTAAATGCTGGATCTTTAATAATAATGTATGTATGGCAGAAGGCTTCAGTGCTCACAGTAGAGACAAAAGGAGCAGGGCTCTAAACTCAGGCTAACAGGAGACCATTGCAGAGCAGCTGAAATATGCCCTCTGGTTCTTTTACATATTCTTGGTACTGCCTATCTCTGGGATGAAAAACACAATTCTTTGTCTCCATAAAATCTAAGTGAAAAAAATATGAACGTCAGAAGATGATAATGTTAACTTAATATTTACTGTAAAAGCTGAATCGAGTGCACTGTCAGGGAGGGAAACTGACTTCAATAGAAAGCTGGCTTTAAAAAAAAATACACACAATCAAGCCATCTGAAAGTAGGGTTTGTCATGGAAACAGCATCCTAATGGGATCATTTCATCAGTGGCTTTACAGTTTCCCAGGTAAGCTTTATTTTGCCATCAATACTGAAAGAAGCAAAGGCAAACAAAATCAAACAAAAACCTTCCTGGTTTTATGTATCTCACATATTTTAAGATAAAGTGCTTTCTGAAAACAAAGCCTGGCAGTGACTTAAAATACTGTTCGAGTGGTATTTTAATATAGAGAGACTATAAAACCTCTGTGTGTCAAATTCACATCTGTATCATTTTAAGGACACCCACAATAAGACTGTTTTGTTTTGTTTTGTTTTGTTTACATTTATTCCTGGAACAGAAACTAATTAATTGTCTTAAAGATTTCTCCCACAAGTTACATAATTACCTAGTGAGACCTGTTCTAATTTGGCTAAAGAATTACTGTTCTTCTCATGTGTATCTCTGTAATAGCTTCTCAGATGCCATCTTTTCTACTAATGTAACAAACAAGAATTGCTTCTTCCTACTTTAAATGTGCAATTTCCATTAAATTAAAATGTTTAATATCTTAAAATGAATTAAGGCTTATAACACAATTTCCTGATAATCATAAAAGTCACTCTGGTGTATTAATGGATTCTCTTTAGCCCTTTGTCCTTTTATTTTAGAAAGTTATAAAAAATATAGTAAAAATATTTTAAATCTCCAGATATTTGAAGTTTTCTAGTAGGGTTCTATTTCTCATATTATTCCCATATTATAAACTATAAACTGTTATTCCTATTTTAATGTATATATAGTCACAGGCATGTGTACAGGTATATGTACATACATGCATATAAATTCTGAGGTCCAGTAGGAAATTCCTGTGTGAAAGGTTCTCTGAACAATATGAAATGGACTCTTCAGAAGTAAACCACCACAACAAAAGACTTCCACAGCCTACTGCTGTCTCAAGATGCTTATAACCAGAGTCAGTGACCACATACTGATTGCCTGTTTATATGGGTTTTGGAATGTGCATGGTAATGGAAAAGACAAGACAATACCTCATAGAACATCACAAAGGCACCCAACTGAAAGATAAACCTCCATAAAATCAAAGTCATGTAAATGTATCCCTTGAAAGAAAAAAAAAGCCTCAGTGTTAAAATTAGAGTTATACTTTAACAATAATATCGTTTGATTAAAAGACCGAAACCTTCTATTTTCTGCTGCCATGAAAACAGCCTGTGCATGGGACTTTACGAATGCCATTCACAAGGCAGACTGGTTGCTCTCTGGAATGGTGGAGTTTTCCACTGAATCTTTAGGTTTGTATATTGTGGACTGGTTGTGAGGCATTGTCAAATGTAAAGGCAGTTCAGATAGGATGATTATTCTCAGGCACAAAAACAATGTAATTTCATACAAAACTTTCATTTTTTTATTTGCGAAATTAAAAATATGGCATTTTATATATATAAACTTCTATTCCTCTATAAATATAGATGATCTCATGGAGGTGAGAATAATAATAACAATAATAATAATAATAATGCATACCAAATCCAAAAACCAATGTCATTTTAGGGTATGACAGACATAGATAAATTTAGGTCCTATGTATGTACCGGCATTTGTGATAAACTCTTAAAGTTTAAACACTACAATCAGGAGGATTGCTTTTCTCCTCTTCTTCATTGAGAACTAAAGTGAGTATTTTTAAATGGCTTTGAGAGATTTACATTTGACACACTGCTGTGAATCCAAACAGGAGCGCACAAGATGGGATGCAGTAGGGATGGACACACTTCCCCTTCAGCATGCATGCCGAGGTTGTGTTTGTTTCTCTCACCATCAGTCCACTGCCTCTGTCTTCGGAAGTCCAAGCAGGCTTTCCGTGGGGTGGGACTGTTCCTCCCTCAGAATGTGCTGCTGGGGAGTCAGCATAGTATGTTGATTGTGTACAACTTTTAGATTGTGAAGATTGTTATGTCTAATTGCAGTTTGGTTAAAACCAGAAAACAGCGTTTCACTTGGAGGAACTCCACTCCACTGAAAATTCCTTCGGTTTCCATATTCTGTGTATGTTCTACTATCCTGTTAAGAAAGGTAGACCAATTCCTTCACCAAGCTTCCCAGGTCTGCATTTCATAGAAGGGTAAAATCTGGAAGCAGGCAGCATCACAGGGGGAAGAAAGCAGGTGGCCAGACATCAGAATGCGATTAGAACTAACGTTTTTATATCCTCTCTCTTTAGCCTCTCCCAACCCACAAAGCTTGCTGCTCTTTCCACGGTGATGAGCAGACCCATAGCAAGTTCCAGATACTTGCTAGGGTAAAAATGAGCTCATCCATAAAAAGTCAGACTTTCCAAAGTTTGGTATTGGTTACTGCACTCTCTCTGACCAACTTAGGTGCAAGAAACTAGGCGAGGGACACCAGGGTAGAGGGAGGCTGGGTCAACTGGCAGAGCCCATGCTGCGGGCCTTTAATGAAGTAGGAAGGTGGTTCTCAAATAAGCAGCATCCGGAAGTCACAGGGACAGCCCTCTACATTCTACCGCTGAAAAGGGGAGGAACTGGAATGGGCGGGGCCCACCTTGGGATCTGGAAACTTTATGGAGTTCTGCACCTTAAAATTTCCCACTGCAAGCAAGGAAGGGGAGGGGCGGGAGACGCTGAAGGAAATGACCCTGGAGAGGCAGGCCCATGCTTCCTTGACAAGGATGAGGGCACAGGGCAAAGCACTTAGAAAGTCGGCTCTGTTTTACCTCCTCTGCGGTCCCAGAAAAGGGCGAGTGAGAAAAGCTCCAAATGCTTAAATCGCCCTAAATAAGTAAACATTTTTAAAAAGAAAAAAAAACGCGTGTTCGATAGTCTTTAAATACAAATATACGTACAAAAATCTTACACAAGCTATTTACAATCATAAAAGCGTACAGTCCTGGTATCAGAGCGAGGGCTAGAGAGATCGGCCCACATGCGCGCGCGCGCACACACACACACAAACACACACACACACACACACACACACACACACACCTCTATCAGTTGGGCCCTCTCGGTCCTTTACCCCAGGGACGGAAGCTTTTGCAGGACCTGTGTTGTTTGTTGAAAAAGGAACCTGCAAAAGTCTGAGTCTAGCGAGGAAGCCTGGAGTGGCCAGGCTTGGCAGGAATTCCTTAGGGCCAGCTTTCAGGCGATGGCTAGGATCCGGCCAAAAAAGCGTAACGTAAGAGTCTGGGTTTCAGACGGTAGTCTCCCCCTGTTTGCTGTTGGTAAGCCTCGTGTAGAACTTCCTCCAGGAATTCAGAGTCTTGCCAGACCAGATCCAGAAGCCCGATGTGATGCCCACAATCAGCGTCATGAGATACTTGATCATGAAGACTGTAAAATCGGGGCTCATGGGCGGGTGTGGTGGGACGCCTGCACCTCCCTGAAGGTGAGGGCAAGGGATGGCATAACTCTTGCAGCTCTGGGCCACCCAGCTGCGCTCCCACTGGTCCCGAAAGGCCTGCTCATAGAAGTAGCAGGCGATGACGATGGTGGCCGGCACAGTGTAGAGCACACTGAAGACTCCGATGCGCACCATGAGCTTTTCCAGCTTCTCTGTCTTGGTGCCGTCATGCTTCATGATGGTGCGGATGCGGAAGAGTGACACGAAACCAGCTAGCAGGAAAGAGGTGCCGATGAACAGATACACGAAGAGCGGCGCCAACACAAAGCCACGCAGCGCGTCCACGTTGTTGAGCCCCACAAAACATACTCCGCTCAGTACGTCGCCATCCACCTGGCCCAACGCCAAAATAGTTATAGTTTTGATGGCTGGCACAGCCCAGGCGGCTAGGTGAAAATACTGTGAGTTGGCCTCGATGGCTTCGTGGCCCCACTTCATGCCGGCTGCCAGGAACCAGGTGAGGGACAGGATCACCCACCAGATGGAGCTGGCCATGCTGAAGAAGTAGAGCATCATAAAGAGGATGGTGCAGCCCTCCTTCTTAGTGCCCTGCGCCACCGTGCGCGCCCCGTCCTCTGCAAACTTGTCGTTACACACTACCCGGTCCTCCAGCAGAAAGCCGGCGATGTAGGCCACCGCCACCGCCGTGTAACAGCCGGAAAGGAAAATGATGGGCCGTTCCGGGTAGCTGAAGCGCCGCATGTCCACTAGGTACGTGAGCACGGTGAAGAGCGTGGAGGCGCAGCACAGCACCGACCAGATGCCTATCCAGGTGCGCGAGAAGCGCAGCTCCTCAGGCCCGAAGTACATGAGCCCGTATACCTTGGTGGGTTCGCAGGGCGCGCCGCAGTCCTTCTCCCCCAGAAAGTGATAGTTGAGGTAGGAGGGCACCCTGAGGGCGCGCGGGCAGGAGAACTTTCCCCGCTCCACCGCCCCGGCACCCCCCGGGTAGCCGCCGCGGTAACCTCCGCCGCCGTGCTGCGGGTTGCTGGTCCAGAACTCCGGCAGCAAGGAAGGAGTTGGGGTGCCTTTGTCGGACGTGTTCTGGCCCACGCACAGCTCTCCTGCGCCGTGCACCGGGAACTTCTCGCACTTGAGCGTGTCTGGCCACTGGAAGCCGAACTTGTTCATGAGCGCCTCGCAACCCTGGCGTGCGCGCTCGCACAGGGAGCGGCAGGGCGGCAGCGCCTGCTCCAGTACGGTGCACACGGGCGCGTACATGGAGCACAGGAAGAACTTGAGCTCAGCCGAGCACTGCACCTTCACCAGCGGGTAGAACTGGTGCACCTCCAGGCCGGCGTCCTCCTGATTCGTGTGGCCCAGCAGGTTGGGCATGATGGTCTGGTTGTACGCGATGTCCGTGCACAGCGGGATGGAGATGGGCTGGCAGTAGCCGTGGTCCGGGATGGAGATGCCCCGTTCGCCGTTGTACTGCTGCCCGCTCTGCTGCGGCTGGGGCGGCGGCGGGGCTGGCTGGCCCGGCCCGGATACCTGGCCCGCCGCCTGCGCTCGGACCCCCAAAAGCAGAGGAGCCTCCAGCAGCCAAAGCAGCAGGAGCAGCCCCCTAGCCCAGCGCCAGGGATCGGCCCGGGGGCGGCGGTGGCTAGCCGAGTCCTCGTGCCCCACCTCCTCCCGCCGGCCCGGGAGTGCTCCGGCACAAAGTTCCAAGCTCCGCCGGCCGTTGGCCCGGGACTCGCTAGGCGCCGCCTCCTCAGCCATACTTTTTCGGCTCCCTCCTCGGCGCCGATCGACTTGGGCCGGCAGCGGCGCGGCGGGTGGTGGCTCCCACAGTGATCGGGGAGATCCGGTCGCTCGTGCCCTCCGTCGGGCTGCGGCCGCGCTCTGCCCGCTCCCCTGGATTCTGTTCTGCGTCCCTCAGCCGCCGCCGCCGCCGCGGAAACTTGCGGTTCATGAAGCGCAGGCGGCGAGGAGAGCACGATTGGTCCGGGCGCGCCGGGGTCGCGTCCCTCTTCCCTGGCCCGCGGCGGGCTGTGGCTCCTGTCCCGCGGCGCCGCGCTAGTGGCCGCAGCCGGGCAGAGGAGCACCCAACTCTGGGCAGCCTAGCCGCCCTGGATTCCCCCTGCGCCTCCGCCTCCTCCTCCTCCGCCGCCGCCGCCTGACCATTTGTGTCAATCCCTCAACTCGCAGCCTCTCCTCTCCCTCGCGCGCCCTCCAACCGGTTTCTAGGCGCCCCGCAGTCTGTCTTTCACCGGGAGGGAGGAGCCTTGAAACCGACGCGGGGCTGGCTGCTCAGGGACCGTCGCCCAATCGCAGCACCCGCTGCACAGCGCAAAGGGAGCCCTTTCCCTCCGAGCCTGGGACTGGAGCCCGCAGCAGACCGGAGGAGGTGGAGGAAGTAGTGGTGGCGGTGGCAGAGGCTCCGCTCAGGCACAAAGAGTAGCTGTGAAGCGGGACAGGCTTGGTCGCTTTTGCTTTTGCAGAAGAAAGGGCGAGGACAAGTAAGAGAATGGTCCTATATGCTGCAAGAGATACTGATTAGGAGTCGGCAGGCCGGGGGCGGGGTGGGGTGGGGGATTTAACTCCGTCTTGCATTTTATCTGTCATCATATTTTAAAATCCTACCCTCGACTCTCTGGTCACAAACTGCTACTTTGAGCGCTGAGTTCTGATTGCATGCTCCTGACCTAAGAGTCGAGTTTCCTTTGAGTTTAAGTCTATCGAGATTTTGTTTAAACTATAACTCCACTAAACCTTGGAGCTCACAGGCTGGCCTGGGCGGACTTTGGACGCGCCATTTCCCCTAGTCGCTGTCAAATGGAAGCAAAACACAAAGTTTGGTGGGATGTAGAATGCAAACCCAGATGCTCCTCCTAGGAGTAGTGTCAGACTTTCCCCCTTCTCTTTAATGGTGTCAGAAACAGAAGTAAAGGAAAGCTAGCTATCCATTAAATGCTAGAGGAAAACGGCTTGAGAACCGAAGCATTGGGTGCTCCAGGGTGAGACACAGGAGCTGTATGTACCTCCAGACAGGAGGAGCAATCGGCAACCCTTTAGGGGCCCCTTCTGAACATGGGGGGGGGGGAGCTGCAGGATTTGGTGGGAACTTCTGAGACCTGGGCCATTTAAATTCCTCCTCAAAGGAAGTAGTCAAAGCCGAGGTATTAGTTTGAAAGAGAAAATACACTACCAAAGTGAGTCTGAAAGGCCAAGCACGCTCCTTTACCTCCAAACCGGGATCATCAGACTCACAAAGGCTTGCTGTTCTTGCAAGACTGTTTTAAAGAACTTGTGTGACTCGGATTTATCAATAAAGTGCTATTACGTTTTATTAATCCTATCAAGATTTTCCCCCTTTAACTAGGCTTATCTCAGGAGACTGTTCCCCAATTATTTTCTATCTTCTTTTATAAAGATTCATTTGGTCATTAGGTACTTACCAAGCATCCACGATACAGTGAGCACTGTCTCAGGAGGTAGGGGACAGAAAGGAAGCCCCAGCACATATCTAAAGGAGGGCATAGTACAGCGGGCACAGGAATGTGACCAATGATGGCTATGTCCACCCATTCTCAAAAGGACACAAGGGAAACACATGGCCAACTAACGCAGGAGACAAGGAGTGGGGGTGGGGATCATCGGAGAGATAGACGCAAAACGCAAAAGAAAGAAGCAAAACAACAGCAAACAAACAAACCAAACCAAAAAATAAAAAGCAACAAGCAAACAAACCCTTTAAGTTTCTGAGGGGCGGGCAAGGAGAGCATGCCCCGGGCATGACAGGAAAGAAAGGGCTCTTTAACTGGTACAAAATAGAGTGAGCCAAACTGTTCAAACAATAGAGAGCTAGCACAGGTGGCTTTCTCCCCCCAGAAGCAGGAAGAGGTTCCAGGGCGACTGAAAGGGGGAGCAGAGCTCAAACTCTCATGGAGAAATATCAACATTCCTGTCCACTGTATAGATTACTACTCCAGATGAGTCTTGTCTACATCCTAACAAGCCCTGTGAAGCCTGTCTCCATGTTAGTGCAGAGTGGCATCTATTTGTCTCCTAGATGCATTGTCATTATATTTTTTAATGTTTGTAGAAGCTGTAATGTTCACGGTAAAGTTTGTTTTGAGTCTTGGCATAAACGTTACTGTCCTCCTGCCTCAGCCTTCTGAGTGGCTGGGACCTCAGGTACACACCACTATGTCTGGCTTGTTTTAAAATATTTTTGAAGAAAAAAAATTAAATATACTAGCATTTTTTAAGAGCAACAGGTAGTAACTATACAGTAGAGTAACATATTTGTGGCCGTGCTGAATGTAACTCATGACATATTTTAATAGTGGAAAGGAAGGGAGGTCCTCTCTGGGGTCATTTGAACACTCATACTAACTGTTCATTTTACCTTCCCAATAGCATCCTGTGGTCCATAGGCTCCCAGGGACAACGTCTCGCACCATCCACTCTGATACCTATTCATCTCTGTTAGCAACACCCTATTCTGAGGATCTTTCCTAAGCTGTCTCTCTCTTCTTAGACATCTCTTATAGACTTGTGTGTCTCAAGCTTCATTCTCATGAAGGTCCTTTAGCTGACCATGCTAGGTGAGAAGTGAATTTATTCAAATGTATTAAACACCCAAGAAGCATCATTGGGCATTTGTCACCAATATCAGCCTCACCTCCTCCTCAAAGGGACAAGGCAGAGGACAGAATAGTACAGAAGGCTTGGCTTGCGTCTGAGTGGGGAACTGCTTTCCATTTCAGGAGCCATTCTAATGAACTTCCTGAACTTTCATTTCCCACCTAGTGATGAGATTAGCTAAAAAGGAGGCTGAGAATGGCAACCAAAGCTTTTCCTCTGCAAGGAAAACAGGCCATTCTTATCATATTTGGAGCCCGAGGCTGCCAAACATACCATCTAGGAACTAGGTTTTTCTCCAGGTTACAATTAAGAGCACTAGGCTTGTATACGTTAAGGGATATGCATGCTTCGGGTTACTGGCTTCTTTGGCTGGGGTTTCGTCAGTTGCTGTAGTGTTTCGCTATTATAGTGTTAACTATAATTCTTGGCATTATTTTTAAAGCCAGTTTTCTATAGATTCTTTCCCTAAATAGATCACATTGAAAAGACCATGTAAAATTCAAAAAGGAACCATTTTCTGACAGTTGTCTTTCAATATTAAGTCCATTAAAGTAGATTTCCTGTTTGTTTGTTGTGCCAAAGCAGCATTTTATTTATTAATCAGATGTGACACAGAAAACGTTACTAAAGTAAAATAAATGAATAAAACGCTTAAAGAAAACAAGCAATGAGAAAGTGTTGCCACCAGTACCAACTCACATTATAAAAGAAGTCCATTGGGATGGTGGTACAGGCAGCAGGAGGGAGAATAATTAGAGAAGAAACCTGAGCTCTGTACTTAAGACATCATTTTCTGATGTGGAAATCCTTGAGATCCATAGATTAAAAATTACTAAATTAAGCCAGGTAGTGGTGGTACACACCTTTAATCCTAGCACTCAGGAGGCAGAGGCAGGTGGATCTCTGTGAGTTTGAAGCCAGCCTGGTCTTCAGAGAGAGTTGCAGGACAGCCAGGGTTACAAGGAGAAACTATCTTGAAAAACAAACAAACAAATAAAAAAAACAAAAGTATTTACTAAATTAGTATGAACCGTTAAGGACTCGGTAATAAAACATCTCAGCTAATCCAACATAAACTAATAAACATAATCTGATTTCTCCTTAATATTGCTTATTGCTTTGTCAAGCATCAGAATCAGCTACAATATTTTTTTTTATTCCAAAGCAAAGGTTTTATCAAAACTTTCTTAAATAGTATGAAAATTGTCAAGCTGATCATGCCACTTGAATGAGGACAGTAAGTTACTAGAGGCTGTGATCTGGGTTCGGGTGCATACAGCTTCCTCCATGAGGACTGGAGCAGTTAGCTTGGAGAGCGATCAGGAGACCCACATTTAAGGGATTTGTTTTGTTGTTGATTTTAGGGGACAGGCTTGGATGACCTCTGTCGATTTAGTTAGTCTTAATTAACTACATCATTGAAATAGTTTTGAGGTTAGACTATACTTTTGGGGTTTTATTTTAGATGTTTTTATGACATTGATTTACCTGCATTGTGTTGCTTAAACTCTTTTCTGTTGAGGATATTAATCATTAGCCCTCTTTAACAGATGAGTCTAAGTCTCATAGAATTTAACTATTTTAAACTCCGAAAGATACTAAGTACCCAGTAGGCTTTGAATCTGACCAAGGTCATAGCTCCCACTGAGTAAAATTTTGAACAAGTCCACTGCTAAAAATCACAAAAGAAAACACAGTTTCTATGTGCAGGTCATGGTAAATTCTTAGTCTCTAACATAGTTTTCCATCCCGGGATACGTGTGTCAGCGAAATACCCCAGACTCACTGTTGAGTTAGACCAGAATTTTCCAAACTGCCTTCTGTGCAATACATGATCTTCCCAAAGGGTGTTCTGTGAAATAAGTTTGTTCAAAGAAATTTGAAAACATATCATACTCTATGTCCCCAGTGGAGACTTATGGTAGTCTAAAGTCTACAAGAAATGCTAAAGAACAGGGAAAAAAATCTCATTTTAAACTTTGTCCCATCTGTCATTTTACACACACACACACACACTCACACAATCATGCATGCACACATATGCGTGCACATGTAGCAAACATGCCCATGCACTTATTCACATATGCATGCACACACACATGCATACACACATTCACAGAGAAAGATAAATCATGTCAATATTTTGCTTGTCATTGATGCTCTATAGCATACAATTTGAGAAAAGCTGGAGCAGGTCTAATGTATTGTAAAGTCGTCTCCGCTTAGACTCTTCTGGATCACTTAGGTATGTCAGGAGGAGAAAGAGAAAATGTGCCCCCTTGTGCTTTGGATCCCTGCATAAGCATGCTGAGGTTAAGGGGCTGCCAGCAGTAAAGACCTCCCCTCCCTGAGGCAACGGCAGCGACACCAAGAGAGTCCTCTTTACTGTCTTTCAAGAGATACACTAGGCTTAAATGTACTTAACCTTTCACAGTAGATTTCTATCTCATTTTGTATTGATTTCCAACCTCCAAAATTTCTGCAGATGCCTCCTTTGCCTTTTGTTGTTGTTTTATTTTGACAATATTTTCTATAGAGAGACCAGACTGGCCTGAAACTCATGATCAAGCTGTTTCAGCCTTCTAAGTACTGGGGCATCAGACATCTGCCATTATACCCCACTGCATAACTAATAGGTTTCTACTAAAACATCTCTAGTCCTCTGTATGAGCAGGGTGTGTGTGTGCGCGTGTGCGTGTGTGTGTGTGTGTGTGTGTGTTCAAAATGTTGTGTGTGTGTACATGGGAGGGTGTGTACAAGTGTGTGAATGAGCATGTGGAGAACAGCCTCAACATGCTGGCTATCCTTTTTCATAACTATCTTTTTTTTTGGAGACAAGATCTCTCACTCTACCTGGAGCACAATGATTTACCTAGATAGTAAGCTCCAGAGGCCCCCATGTCTCAGCTTCCCTAAAACTGAGATTATAGACGGGTGTGTTGGCTTTTGGTGTGAATATCAATCAAGGTGCTTGCCTGGAAAAGGCACTTTATTGACAGAGCCATCTTCCCAATTGCCAAAACCATCTGTATGCTTTTGCAGTTATTCCAAAAGATAAATTATTTTTTTATTCATCTTTACACAAATGTTTTTAACATTGACGAAAGGCTTCTTGCAATCATTCACACTCAGAACTTCAGTTGATAACTGAAAGTCCCTTCTTTAAACATAAATGTCACACAGTTTTCCCTAAAACAACTTAGCAAGAGAGGTTTCCAGGTACAGTCTGCTTTTTCTCATAAACAAACAAACAAACAAACTTGACCTAAACAGGATAGTGATTATTAAGGTTAAGAAGTTGGTGGGGAGCAGAAAAAGATGCCTGGATTTGATAGTCACAACCCACTACACACAGGCATTTTAATATCGCACTGAGACCCCATTAATAAAATCAAGATAAAACAAAGTAGATTGTCACAATGTTTACCCCACAGAATGCTCATAGTTGATTCATAGTAAGATAGTAAGATCTTAAACCACTTATCATCTAAGTCAGCCACAATGACTTACACTTTTAATATGGTAAGATAGATTCAGGATAGATGGGTGTATCTCCTAGGTATAAATGTGAATCGCTCCACACAGCATCACAGGGTATTTGAAGATAGAAATATGAAATATAAAACAACAAAAAAAATCACACTACACTTTCACTGACAAAGTAAGCCGATAATTCCTTCAAATGTTCCTGGCATTGGCAGGTGGAACTAGCAAACAAGATTTTACTGAGCGCATGTCTCCATTCTGGATAGGGCCACGTGAGAGGCTCTTCTCACTTCCCTTCCACGGTTACTTCTGTTGTCACTGAACACGTGAAAATTGTGTATGCTAAATGACAAAGCTTCCCCACAACATTAAGGCATTTTTTATTAGATTTATAATGTAGTCTTTTGTGAGGCTCCAGCCAAGAAGTATAGATGAGACCTTGTAAATTAAAACCTTATGCCTAGTATGTTTGAGGAGGCCTGCCTGGGGGGTTAAGATGCCAAGGCACAGGGAGCTGGGGTTGCAATCATTTGGTACAGAAAGAAACGAAGAGAACAAGGAAAGCGTGTGCTTCTGTGAGGGAACCTTCCGCGCTCTCTCTGGATCACTTAGCTTCTTTTAGAAATGTATTGGGTAAATAAGTTTATACATTTAAAAAAATGTTTTCCGATAGATTGTTTTCTCGCTTTCTTTGTAGTTTCTTGCTTTGACCTGCCTCTAGGCGAGCAGGAAGTTATTTCATCTTCTAAACTGTTGGTACAAATTCTTGGAATGTTGGAATTATGATTAAAAGTGAAGGGTGTGTGTGTACCTAGATGTTTGCATTTCAGATATGAAACATCTTTGGCTGGTATGAGGAAAACACTGGCTTAGCTGTACTTTACTAGACAATTTAGAGTAACAAATTCTTGGTACTTAGAAAAGGTTAGAGAGAATGAAAAAGAAAATTTCCCCATGAAAGTTATCCTACCACAGAGCTTGATTTAATCTTCCCAATTTGGTTGTATTACAGGATGGCCACCCATACTCAAGGTGGAAAACTAGAGCTTAAAACGTTTAATAACCCATGAGCTCTAAAATGAGGCTTCCAACATTGTTGCCACATACACTGACCACAGCGGCATACCAAGGAAGACAAACACAACCCATGACCTTTGTTGCCTAATCAAAGCAAGTTCATTAGGAAATACAAAGTTCTACCAAAAACATAGCTCTTAGACAGCCATTTGAGTCTTTCTTATAATGACAGCAAGCACCATAAAATCAAGGTCAAAAGGCCATTACACTTGACCATGTTAATAACCAGGCTACCAAAGTGCGCCAGCCTTAGCTTGAGAAAGTGAGCCTGCCTGTAAGCTGATAAAACAGTAAGTTTAGTATAGACTTTTCCCGAGAGAAGAGTTTGCCTAGGGTAGACCATTTGCTGCTCTGCTCTCTAGTCTCACGTTTGATTCTACATTGAAATAAATGACTATGCAGCAGAACATTGTCAAGATGGGTAAAAGGCAAAAAGTATTCCACCATGGGAAGCCATGTTTAATCTAGCCTCTGTTTCTTCATGTGTAACTCAATGGGCATTGCTTATCTTCTGGCTTCCATAGGTATGTGTGTTTACAATTGGAAGCCAGAATATTAATCAACAGGCAAGTGAATTTATGAGAACTCTCACAGCTCTCTGTCTTCTGAAATCTCTCTTCATCGTGGACTGATAAGGTAGAGAGCAATAAGCAGCTACTTAAACTGCTCTCAGCAGCCCAGAAGAGAATCTGACTGCCTGTCGTGACAGCTGTGCTTCCCCTAGGGGCCTCTCAGGTCACATGGCCCCATGTGCTGAGGGCCCTTCAGATTGCCACAGACCGTTAACTTCGACAGAAAATAAGATGCAATGATTGGCAAATGCACGTGGACTGAAAATTGTGCACACCGAAAAAGGTTTGTTATGATGTTCTGATATGGTGAAATTTCTCCCTTAAATCTCATTATTGCCCCGCATTCATTAGTTTCCAAATGTTCTCCACTGTTGTACAGAAAAATGTTCCGAGTACAGTAGTGTAACAGTGCATCCATTCATGTATCTCATAATTACTGAGGTCAGTAGAAATTACTGGAAACTCAACTGACAGGACACTAATAGCTAAGGAGTGTCTTAGGCAGTTGTGAATTCAGGCGAGGAGGGACAGAGGGATCCTCTTCCAAAATGAACTCTGATGGGACTGTCATCCAAAGAGATTATGACTGACCTCACTGACAGGAGCGATTGCAGGACTTGCTACACAGCAGCTGGGGGTTTCAACAGACAGCAGGGAGCTGTGTGCTCTTTCATGGCTGAGACTCAGAAATTGCACGGTGTTGCTTCAAAAGTATTCTCACGACTGTCCCTGAGCAGAAGGAGGTACAGGGGACACACACCACGTGAATGGGAAGACTGTGCATGTAGAATGTATAGCAGTGCCAAATGTCTGCAGCACAGAGAAATCCGAACTTATAGTATACAATTATACTGTCTTATACAGTTAAAGAGAGTTGCAGTAGTGATGTAGCAGTTGCTTACTGTGTTGTTGTAGGTTTTCAATAAAACTTTTGTTGTCACAATTTCATAGACTAGGAAAGGGAAACATGAAGAGGAGAAAAAACTAGTCACACCCTGATGAACAGGACAATGGAGAACAAGGCTGTCTGGCTGGAGAGCGAAAGAGCTTAACCAGGAGGCTAAAACTTTCCTCTTCAGCTGACTAGACTAAAGAGCTGCCCCCCCAAAATGTAAAGATATGGCTTTCTTTATTCAGAGAAATTCTGAATAAAATTGTTACTGAAATAGATTTAGTGGCTCTGGGTACACAGCAACTACACAGGAGCCATTGCAGGGCTTGCTACACAGCAGCTGGGGGTTTCACAGTTGTCTCTTCATAGACACCTGCACCTCAGCAGAGTATTTTCTTGACAAGACTGGGCAAGCTCAAACTGATGGAGCTGAAGCCTTCCCCAAGAATGAGATGAGTCACCAGGCCTCAGGCTTGCTGGCCTGTGACTGCTGGGAAATCAGCTTTTGTCCTTGACTCTTAGTTAAATGTCATTCCACAGTTCAGAAATGGTTTACATCCAGAACTGGGCTCTTATCAAGACATATTTGGAGGCAATATTATTTTATCTTTCAGGGCAATTAGGAAACAGATCGCTAACAGAATTACAAAGCGCCTTTCCTTAAACTCAGATTTCACACATCAGACCGAGTTATCTAGCAAGTTCACGTTCTGTCAAAACCATAAAAATTACAAAGAAACACATTTATTGATAAATTAAAAGGCCATGTCCTGCAGGAGCCTGCAGTTTACTAAAATCCCTCACCTTGCAGGTACAGGAGTATAATAACCCTTGTGATGCCGGCCATGGAAGTGCTAGGAGTGGAGAGTACGGGTATTTTCAGAGCTTTGTGGCTTTAGAACCAATTTGGTTGCTGAAATTCCAACCCTCCAGCCTTTCCCCCTTGATTTCCTGGTATATGAAGATTATTATAGGCAAGAAATGGCATTTCTCTTATGATTTTCACTTCTACCCACCCCTAAGCATCTGTCCCTGGCACAAGTGGCTGTCATGGTTGTTCTGGCCACTGCACATTGGAAGCATCAGAGGCCCTCGGAAGTTTTGGATGCCCTTCTACTGCTTCTCTGGTCAGTCACAACTTGCCCTGGCTATTTTTTTTTTTCAACTTGACACAAGGTAGAGTTATCTGGAAACTCAACTGAGAAAATGTCTCTTTCAGCTTGCTTGTAAGCAAATCCATAGAGTGTTTTCTTGGTTACTGACTGATACTGCAGGATCCAGCTCACCAGGACCAATACAGTTTTCTGCTCCCTTCTACAAGTGGTCCTTGGTTATACAAGAAAGCAGGCTGAGCAAGCCATGAGGCACAAGCTAGTAAAACATATTTTTTCATGGTCTTGACATCAATTCCTGCCTTCAGATTCCTGCCTTAAGTTACTGCCCTGACTTCCTTTGACAATGGAATGTGATCTAAGAGTTATAAGCTGAAATAAACTTTCCTCCACAAGTTGCTTTGGGTCATCATTCAACAATCATTTGGTACTCCCGAAACAATGCCAGACAACACAGGTTCCTCCCCTGTCTTCACAGAGCTTTCATTTTATCAAATGACACAGAAAACAAAACAAACATCGATACTATTTATACACACACACACACACACACACACACACACACACAAGCCCATTTCCATTTATATAAGTTTTATTAAGTATTTTGGCTGGGGATTATAGACAGCTCTGGATACTTTCATCAAAGAAAGGCATGCATGGGAATGACATGGCAATGTCTAACAGGGTCCAGGGAAGAGATAAGCAAGTACAGGAACCAAATTGGCTGAACCTCTTTGACAGTCATTTATGAATCTTCCTCTTGATAGGCTTCATTAACATGACTTCATTATCAACAACTCCAAATCTTGTTGCTAATAAGGAGCTTCGTCTGTCTCACTTGAGTGTAATGACTGCCTTTGGACTAATTAATGAAAGCTAGGGATAATAGTTTTAGAGGACCTTGTCTAGGTGGAGGAGTTAAGCAGCCTCTGTAAAACTATTTATATGAGAAAAGGGGGAAGTGTCCCAAGAGTATCCGACCTAGTCTGGGGAGGAGGGTGGTATCAGAGAAAGTTTCATGTATTTATGAGAAAGGTAATCTTGCAACCCAAAGGAAGAAGAGGGATTATCTAAGTTGAAAGGATACATTGAGGAAGGTGAGAGAGCAGGGCACCATGATGAACAGCAATGACATCTTCAGAAACATAGGCAAGAAGAATGCGTAAGATACACACGAGGACTCATCAGAAGGCTGATTACAGCCAAGGGCTTATCTTAACTCTCAAAGTAATCCATCTCACCTCCAGCCTCAATTCCTTGTCACCAGTATCTGGATGCCTGTGGGTATCCTGGAGGCCATGAGGACACTCTTGGGTTCCTGGGCTGGGTACCTAGAAGTGGCTCTGCGTTGTTGTTAGTGAAAAAGTTAGTCGACAGCTTTGATTTATAGTCTGGTTTTAACATTCCAAAAATGCTGACTTTCTTGCAGAAATATATTGTATTTTCTTTTTTTTGGTGGGTAGAGGAAAAAAAATGTTTGGTTAAAATTTCTTTTACCACCTTTTTCTAGATTTCACCTGATCTTTCTATAAAACAGACAATTATAAATTAGAACTGAATTTTAAATGGTTGCTAAGCAGCTTCTCAATTCCTAAAATTGGTTTTCTACTAACCTAAGTGCAGAAATTCAGCTGTTTTGTTCTATGGGGAAATGGTAGTTAATAGGAGTCATGTTCAGTAATTATTAATGCTGTAAGGAAAAATTCTAAATAGATACAGTGATAGCTGTCGTGATTCAAACAGAGAAAGCCAGGAAGTCTGAGGTGAAGTAAATAGGACCAACCAATTCTTCTCATTTCTCCTAAGCTGAGGTAGTTCATTTCCTATCCTCTTGAACCTAGGGTTAAGGTCTGCGTTGTGCATACTTAGAATAAGGGAGAAGTGATGCTGGGCTGGATCAATGCCAAAGTTTCCATAAGGAAGACAGAGTCCACACTTATGCTCCTGGAAGACAGCTGTCATACTGTCAAGAATGACAGGGGACTACTGACCCAGAAAGAAGCATGGAGATTCCTACAGAAGGGGTGCCATCTTGTGAGTCCCTGTGGCAGCCAAGTTCTTCCAGCTGAGTGGAGTGCCTTCATGAACTCAGACACACCTTGTGGTGAGAATTGTCCACATGAACCCAGTTCACCTACAGAATAGGGAGACATGATAGTTTCTCTCTCTCTCTCTCTCTCTCTCTCTCTCTCTCTCTCTCTCTCTCTCTCTCTCTCTCTCTCTCCATCTTTCTTTCTTTCCCTTTTAAAGATTTATTTATTTTATTCATATGAGTACACCGTAGCTGTCTTTATGCACACCAGAAGATGGCACCAGATCCCATTACAGATGTTTGTAAGATGTTTGTGGTTGCTGGGAATTGAACTCAGGACCTCTGGAAGAGCAGTCAGTGTTCTCAACCCTGAGCCATCTCTCCAGTTTTCTTAATGTAGGCTGTTAACTTGGAGTGGATTATTATGAAAGAGTAAATGAGTCAGCAAGGTTCAGTGTGGACTTCTTTTCCATATCTTTAGAAAGAATCAATTTCTGTTATTTTCTTTATTATGTGGTTGTCTTTAACTTTAAGTATTTGCTGCTGATAGTCATTATCAGAAAGTATATAGAAAAATTATTTTCCTCTTAACCCCCGGTCACTCAGTTCTAACTCTAGTGAAGGTCATCCTTGGGAGCTGCTTTTGAGTGTTTTGAGATAGGATTTCGCTGTGTAGCCCAAGCTGGCCTCAAACTCCTGATCTTCCAGCTCTCTTAGGATGCCCTGGGTTTTCTCCTTCAGGGTCTCTTTCAGTGGAGAGATGGTCTCCTTTGTCCTTAGCATTTTATATATTCACTAAAATTTTTTTTCTCATTTGATGATTTATCCATTCACACTATTATGAATTGGATACTATTGGCCTTGGTTTCCTAATGTCATTACAGGAATGTGTCACCATGCCTAAATAGGTATTTGAATATAAGCACAAACATACACATCATCTTTTCCTTGGTTAGGTTATGTAACTCCATTATTTACTAGAATATTTCAGAGGTCCTCCATATTTGCTTTACATAATCTGCCTCACTTTTTAAAAGCATTACCTCATATTCTGTGGCACAGCCAATCCTCCTTCATCTAGTGAGTCCTATTTAACTGTGCCTTGCTTCTCATCACACTGTAGCATAGAAAGCTGTAGTAGGACATAGTGGCACATGCCTGGAATGTCAGTGCTCAGGAAGCAAAGGTGGGACCATTAGCTGTTGGAGGCTAGCTGGGTTTCATAGTCGAGACTGTCTCAAGTAAACAGAATACCAAATCAACAAAGCTATATTTGTATATGTGCCATTTTGTACATGGATGTACTATTACACATAAAAATTGTTGGTCCAAAGGGTATGCCTATTTTCAATTTGAAAGCAGAAACCACATTTTCAGCTAAAGTGTACCAAAGTAAACACCTTCTAACAAAAGGTGAGAGTGCTTACTTCAAATCACCATGGTTAAAATATTCAGAGAAAAAATCCCTCTGTATGCATCCATTTTCAGTTGGCTATTAGGATGTTCTGATAATTGTAACTTTCTTCCTTCCCATTGTTATTTCATAGTTCAGTTCTTCCATTCTTCTTCTCGTATTTGCTTGTACTTTCAGAAGAGTGTTCACTCATACTACTACTACTGATGATGTGGAACATAATGGTCGCATTCTGGCTCTAATGAGAGGGATCTTACTTTCTTCTCACTAAAAAATAAAAATAAAAAAAAAAAGAACACCAAAGAACAAGGTTGGCATTTGAAATGAGACACATTAATTTTGTCATGTTAAAAGCACTGTGCATTTATTTCCCTGCTACCAAGAGCTATCAGAGTTGGAAAGGGTCCACTTCAGAATCCACAGAAGAATCAGATCATTGAAAAACTCTTTCAGTCTATGAATATATGCAGTGAATTACTGCATGTCCTCATTGAGCAAGCATTATGTTCTTGGTCATAATGTAGAAGCCTTCTGAATTTATTTATTTATTTGCTGGCTTCTAAGTGTTACTTTTTAAAAAAAATTTAGGTATTACATTCCTTTCCATTTAGGTATTCTAAAAAGAAAGTTGCTAAGAAACTATTACACCAGATACAAAAGCATAATAGTATGAATAGATAAATCATCAAATGAGAAATTCTAGTGAATATATAAAATGCTAAGGTTTGGAGAGCATCTCTCCACTGAAAGAGAGCCTGAAGGAGAAAACCCAGGGCATCCAAAGAGAGCTGGACAGAGAGTAAACAGACTATTGAATTTTCATTAAGGGAAGAAAGTCAGAGCTTCTAATAGCATCTCATGTGGAAGAATGCCAGATTGCCTGAGAAAGTGGGCAGATTATGTACAAAAATATCTTTAAATTGTATCTTAATTCAGTGCAATTGTCCTATACCAAGAAGAGAATAAGAGCCAATTTTCTTATGGAAAACATTTAGTGGAGGAAGGAAAAGAGGTTGGCTCTGACCTGTAGGGGTCATTGTCTAGCTCATACATTATTCATCCCTGAGAAAAGCCTTTTCATTCCTCCTTCGGTGGAATGAATTCTCCAGCACAAGGTTTGTAACTCTGAGAGAAGGGACACACTTTTGGCACTGGGGAGATGTCTTTTGTTGAAGCCCAGGGCTTCCCTGCATCCAGGCAGTGTATGAGCAAGCGCATACAAGTTCAAGTCTTAGGTATGGGAGAAGCAGCCTTCCAGAGCCCTTTCCTTTAAGGCCCTGTTCAGTCCACTTTCCATTTTCTCACGGGAAAGGGAAGCTGAACCTGAAACATCCTTGGATGCTCTCTGGGTTTCTACAGCTGTGAGCAGGACTCGCTCTGACTTTTATTTGTTTAAGTGTTTGAGCTTAGCAATGATATCACCAGAAGCTATTAAGCTTAATATGAGATGAGATAATTTACAGGCTTTATTAACAGATGACATTGAACATGCTCTGTGTCTGCATCTCATTATGTGGGTGACTCTGGAAAAGCTTCCTGAGTGAAGCCGGGCCTCAGTTTTCTCATCTCAGAAATGATTGTTATGAAAATAGCTTCCCTGGTGACCTCATTGGGCAGTTGTGTAAGGATCAAATGAGATAATGAATATATGCTACAGTAAAACTGCTCTCAAAACTCCAAGAGCATTGCACAAGCCACTTGTGAAAAATACCTCTGTTCACTATGACAGCTCATCCCAATTCTAGGGCCAACTGCAATTTTGTTTTCAAAGCAAGAATAAAGAAATGATTTCCTTTCTAGAGGTGTCTTGTTGGGGTCTGAATGGGAAAGGCTGCAAAACTGAGCTCTCCCAAATATGCTGAATCCCAGCTAGCCATCAACTAGGATGTGAGAATTACCAACATGAGTAAGATTGTTGGCTGAATAGAAAGTTCCTACCCAGGATAGAAACAGGTGTTTGCCTCTCGAGAACCATGGATATAGAGAAGAACCCTTGACTAACATGGGGAATAAAAAAAAACAGCACATTTTCAACAAGTAAGTATTCAAAACTTGATGGTTACAAAATGTTTGTTAAAGGCATGAACTCAGGAGCCAGATTGTATGGATTTGATTCTCAGTATCTGTCACTTAACAAGAATAGGACCTTAGGCAAGCTCCATAAGCTCCCTGTGGTTAATTTCTTTGACTATTCACCAAGAAGGGTTGTAATGATGCCTCCTCCCCAGAATCTCTATGGAGATTTAATTAGTTAATATTTACAAAACACTGGGAACTGTGCACACACAAGTCTGCATAAGGATTTATTCATAAGTTATTTGTCAGGTGCTAGCTAGTGTGGAATAAGGCATCCATGTTTGCTTATTAAAGAAAGTACACACATCCATGGACTTTATCCCTTACAAAGATGTAAAGGGTCTTTGAGTTTATAGGCCTGGTTGTAAAACTTTCAGAGACATTTTTAGCCCTTTAGTGTAAAAGCTACACCTAAGTACTTTACAAATGCTGACTATAGACAACATGAAGCCAGTTTGGAAACCGGGGATCTCAGATCTGATCTCAGTTTAGACAGACTGTTTAACTCTTCATGCCTCCGCTGCTTTCTGAAGAAATGCAATAAAAGATACTGGCTTGACAAGGATGTCATAAGATGAAAATGAGATAACGTTTGTGAATTCAGAGTGTTTGCCAGGAGAGGCACCACCTAATGCAAGTTTTAATTATTAACATCATCTCATATCCCGCTGGAGGCTGCTTTACGCACTATTATCCTATTAAATGACTAAAGCCAATCTTAGAAAT
>NW_022196901.1:1749157-1753240 GCF_008632895.1 Mastomys coucha
TTGTTTGCTGAGTCCCCTAATGTTGTCCTAGACTCTGGGTCTTGAAAAGAATATGGGCTACAGTGGAAGATGTGAAAGGGTGTGTAATTCTTGATAGATCTGAAAATCTGTGAACCTGGGCATCAGAGAGAAATCCTCTGACCCCAGGACCTAAACTACAGGTGCACTTTAATGACAGAATCATCTTATAGCTGGTCCAATTGGGAGAAGATGCTAGGAAATCCCTTTCTTTCTGTCCTTATTGATACTTCCCCAATTCAAACTAAAATTAACTCATAACAGAACTACTGTCGGAAACGACTTCTAACTGGCTCCTTGCCTTCAGCTCCATCCTCTCACATCCATTCTCACAACAGCTAGGGTGAAAAACACAAACCAGGCATTTTTTTCATATTGTTCCTTTTGCCTTGAGAAGCACAGAGATGCTCACAAGGAAGGCCTCCAGGAGCCAGCCCTGTCTGTTTCTTTGAACACTTCACCCATAGCTCATACTTGCCAAAGCACACTTCTTCCCTGTACATCTTTATACAGGGTTTCTGACTCCTTATTTTCATGCTGGGTTCCCTTAGCAGTCTGTGGGTTACATTCACATCCAAAGCCTCAGTTCATGAAAAGCAGATGAGCTAGCTCTGTGGATTCTTGTGGGAGGTAATCAATGAATTTCAGGACACGTGCACGCACACACACACACACACACACACACACACACACACACACACATGCACACACACACATTCCTGAGAATATATATGAAGTCTTCAATATATTTAACTATTATTATTATTTATTTTTAAGACAAATCAGGCATAACCATGACAACTTTGCTAAGGTTCCTCTCAAGTGACCCTTAACCTGGTGACACATGAGCTCCACTCAAAGCATTGCCTACTACTGTGACTCTCCTACCTACAGACAGGAACTCTGCTGTTGGCCATTCCTGAACTCAGCATCTGACATTGTGCACAGTACCAACTGAGTGCTGTGTTTGGTTTTGTGCAATAAGTGGACAGAGCCCTGAGAGGATGATCTAGACAAGAAGGCTCATACCTGCATGTTGCGGTATCTGGAAGGGTGACTTCTGGAGCCGCCACTGGGCATCCATGTGAGATGATAGACTCACACAGGGTCAGGCACCATAGTATGTGACCAAGTGGTCAGACTACAGATTTCTATCAAAAGAGCCTGGACAATAGGTTGCAGACTTATGTAGGGCAGTAAGCCTATGATTCTCAAGGCAGCATCTGCTTCTGGTCCCCGGATTCATCCTTTCTAGAGTTGAGACAAAAGGAAAGAAACAGGATAATTTATCACTATGAAAGGGCAGTCAAAAAGCCTGGAAATCAGTACATCATTTTCTACTCCATTGACATCTCTTTCTGATTTGAAATATTACTGGAAGGATGTCTTCACTTTGGGAAAATTCCACCTTGGTAATTGATGTTGAAAACATCATCTTGTTGATATGTTCTACACCATACATGATGAAAGAAATCTGTGAAACATGGACCTCTGAAGTTTCCAACCTTAGTCCTAACCACATAGAATAGAGCATATTGAGAAATGAAATACAAAATCAGTGGACAAAATTCTCCTTTCTCTTATGAGCTATAAGACCTACAGGCATGCTTAATGGGCAAGCTTGGTTGAAGCCTTGTCCATGTGATCAATAAAAAGAAAACAAAATCAGACACACAGAAAGGCAGGAAGTTTGGAGCCTGCCTCATGGTTATTGTTACTAGGGAAACCAGTTCTTTAGTATTCATGTGTTCTGCTGCTGGCACCGTGGAATCTTTGAGGCCAGGGAAGCATCTGAGGAGTCACAAGGGGAAAGAGGAATAAAAATCCACAAAGACAAATGGGGAAGCTGGTTAGGAGGGTGTCCTTAACGTGTTCACAGTGAGATCGTGGCCAGCATCAAATGAATTGATGTGTGGCCAGGTCTTGTCCTCATCGCTTTGTGTTGCCTTATTCACTCACTGTCCTCTCAGAGGGAAGGAAAGCTCCTCTAGGGATAGAGATTTTTGAAATCTAGTTTTGCTTTTAAAACAAGCTTAATGCAAAAAGCCCCATTTATTAAGGTCAGTTTAGTCTTATTCTGAAGAGCCCTTCCCTTGGTATTTAAAGAAGTTAGTAGATTCAAATGTATCCTTAGTGACATCGTTAGTGACATTTTCTCTGCCAGAAAATAGATGCATCTATCACATCCTGAATATTACCCCTAATATATGAAAGCAAGCAATTCTGCAGAAATCAGAATACCAAGGGTATAACTTGTAATTTCACTCAACTGCCTATGGTTGATGATAAAATAATGAGTGCCAAAGGCACAAGAATGTGGAAGAGCCAAGCCAAGGCATCAAGAGACCCAAGTCACACACCAAAGATTATCTGAGAAAAAGAAAAGAAATACAAGGAATCAGGAAAGTGAGATAATCCCCTTCTCACTCCCATGTTAGATTCCCTGCACTATAATAAAATACCTAATCAGTTGATTAATTCATTTATTAACAAAATTAAAGGAGAAGACTTTAGTTTGCTAGAATTCATCAGAATGCAGAATCCACTTTGTCCCATTGTTTCTGAGGCCGTATGTGGTAGAGCAGGCCATCATCCATGGAGCATGTGGCTCACTGGGTGTTAGGGGAGAGGGTTGGGGAAGGGATAGTGACAAAATATATCCTTTGAATGAAGGCATACTTCCAGTAACCTACTTCTTTCAATAAGGTTCTTCCTCTTAAAATCTTGTTTCTTATAAAGTTATCAATGGTTTGTGCTCATGGATAAAAAGTAAATATCTCCATAATTCAATCATGTTCCTATAATGTCACCAGCTGGGGTCCAATCCTTTAGCAGATATAGCTTTTGGAGGGACACATTTCCAAACCATAATCCTCCACACCGTTCATTAGAAAAATGCTCAATGATATTTATAATCAGGATCATGCCTGACTAGTGATTTTCCTACTAAGAATCTGGTCAAGTGGGTAGCTAAGAACTCTTTATCGTCTATAAAACTATCTAAACTGAAAAGATTGTTGAGGGAAAACACTAGTGCCCTTGTTCCTTCCCTCTTCTGTGGTCTGGAGGCCAAGAAGCAATCACTTGGTATTCTAGGGATTACCTCCTGGTTTGGGGTTCCTAATGTCTACTGGAACAACTCTGTCACTCTCAGCAGCCTCCTCCGTACTCATGTCACCCCACAGCAGGCTGTAGTAAGAAATGTAAGACTTAGTATGATGCAGCCTAAGACTTCAACAATTTGATGGATGGGACACATCATTAAAGTATAAATCTGAGTTAATGACATTCTCATTTAACACTTCAAATGTCTAACATAAACCACATTTCCCTGGCTCCTGACCAACTCTTCAGCTTCATCAGCTTGGGTCTTAGTCCATTCTGTTTCAAGTCTGGCTTCATTCAATTTGCATCCATCTCCTTTCAGCAGTTAGAGCTTAGCTAAGGGCTCCCTCCTAAGGATGTTTATCCAAATCCCCTGATCTGGCTCCCTGATAGGTCTTCACACTGTAAGCCCGTTTCCTCATTTTCTGTAATTGTAGTTTGGTAATGCACTTTGATGTCTGTTTCATACTCTGTGAATTCTCTATTAAAACCCAAGTTTCGTCTGACTGAGGCTGAGTGAACTTATGCTCATTGCTGAATATTCCATACCCATCATAGTTCTTAGCACAGAGTTGACACTCTAAATATTTCTTAAATTAGTGACTGTGAATAGATATCCACAAGGATGTAAATTAGAATGTGAAAAATCCATGATTTGCACACAAGAGAATTCTTCAGTGACCTGACTGGATTACAGTTGGTTCTTCCCCCATACGTTTTCTGTATGTATATGCCTTACATACAAAGTATTTCAGGAATGAATGAAACAAATGAATGGATGATGGAATGAATTGATGTAAAACCATCTCTCTTTCACCTTCATTTATATAAATCTACTTTACATCAACAGAAATGTTTACATTTGTTTGTGTTTCACAGCTTGTAAAAGGTGAGTTAAAACACACACACACACACACACAGAGAGAGAGAGAGAGAGAGAGAGAGAGAGCAAGAGAGAGA
>NW_022196901.1:1753250-1758491 GCF_008632895.1 Mastomys coucha
AGAGCAAGAGAGAGAGAGAGAGAGAGAGAAAGAGAGAGAGAGAGGAAACAAACATTAAAAACATCCAAAACAAAAATACAAGAGCTTGGTAGATGACTTGGTGGTTCAAATATTTGCTATGCAATGTGAGGATTAGAATTTAGTTCCTCCAAAACCCATATTGGCTGGGTAGGATGAGAGATCTGTAATTCCAGCCTCAGAATTTGGAGATGGGTGATCCCTAGGGCAATCTGGCAAGCTAGACTAGTCATGTAGCCAAGCTCTACAATTGATTGAGACACCCTGCATCAGTCAAAAGGTGGAAGAGTGATCAAGGATTCCGACATCAACCTTCAGCCTCTACATGCACTTGTACATGCATTTATAAACAGTGTGTCCATGCACAGTCAAAACATGCAACACACACACACACACACACACACACACACACACACACACACACACGAAATGGGGAAAGGAAAAAATGCAAGATGCAGATGAGAGACAGATATCTCTTTGTCATTTTTAAGAAAAACAGATCCTGAATATAGATGAAACCAGTTAGGTTTGAGATAGAGCTAAGGTGGAGCTGAGAGGGTTTCCAGCAGTTCCCTTGATTTCATCATGGAACAGGATTTAAGGGTTGGAGTGAAACTTGTGTCTCACAGGGATGATGGGTATAGTCTGTGTTCCGTGAGACTCCTGTGTTTTATCAGGCTCATCTCTAGAAAGCTTCAATCACCTTCTAAACGTAGTGTTGTGCATACAGGTTCTAAAGCCACTTCTTGATGACAGTACATGCACAACTTTGGGCTCCAACTCCAGCACTGCAAAACTAAACCAAAACACAACAAAATAACTTCTTTGGAAATCTTCAAATTCAGTGGAGGCTCCAAAGCAGTAAGAGGATATCTGTTCTGTCATTTAGTTCATGAGAAAGAGGCTTAATCAAAGATTATGGAAGTCCATCTTCTTTTCTGAATCTCTGTCTCTATCTCCCAGTCTCACACCCTTCCAGTGCCAGGAATCTGTCTATTCTGGCCATTGATTGTGTGTAACATGAGCAACCTTCTCAAATTTCCTCTGTTCTCTCTCTCGTGTGACAGATGTGGGTAGATTTGTTCCCTGTTGTCTTTCATAACAAACAGTTATAAGCATTTGAGTACCAGAGATCCTGTCCTGGAGCCTTCTGTACTGGGGACAGTTTTAGAATCTCTCGTGATAGGCTGAGTGAGGTAAACTTGTTAATAGTTAGTGAAGATAGGCAGGCTTGCTTTTCTTAATCAACCCAACATGTTTTTAAATAGGAAAGACTAAATTATGGATGTATCTAACAGTATCATATCATGTCGTGTTCCTACCATATGCATTTAATAAAGTTCAATCAATCAGAGAAAAGTTATCTAGAACAGGAAAATGATACCTTAAAGAAGTTATGGCAATTCAGAAAAAGATCACATTTTGTTAAGCACACAATCACAAATTCAGAACGTTCTTTGAAATTTCCTGGTCAAAGACAACCTTTGGTCATTGGTGTTTCCCTTCCTGTAGTTAGGTGACCCATTAGCCTGTTCAAGTTGTGTCATCATGAACAAAGGTTTAGAGGGAGGGTCCAGCTGTTTTGGCACGCTCACGTGTTATCCTAGTACCCGAGCCTAAAGGAAATAGTGAGGTTATTAACTGTGACTTTCTTAAAAGTATGAACTTCCCTAGCTATTCCAAATCCCCAAACTCCAAATCCCAGCAGCAGCAGCAACAACAACAACAGAAACAACCTATTCTAAATGGTTTACTTCCAGTAGGCGGAAAACAAAACAATAATAACAAAACATCCAACCACCTTTGTGGGAAGGTGCAGGTAGTATCCTATTTGCCTCATAAGAGCAGCATGAGAATACCTGTTGCCATTGGTGATACTAGCAGTATATTGCTGATACCCAGGAAGGAAAAATGTGAAGAAACTGCAAGTCAGAACTTGACCTGAATCTGCAGGAGGCTTTGTTACTGGTAGTAGTCCATGGTCCTGCTTCCTCCTTTCATGCCAGTTCTTTGGCTGAGATTCCAGAGAGATGATCTTTGGAATATACCAGGCCTGGGTGTCTGTCAAAGCTTCGTGGACTCCTCGCACGACTCATCACCAGTAGGGAAGAGGAATCAGCACAGTTGAGAGCTGAAAGAGTCCCCTGGAACTGGATGGCAGGCACTCAGCATCTGAAACAAGAACAATGCTAGCCAAAGAACTCTGAACGTTGATTCCCGCTCATAGCTCCCTCCAAAGCTTTTTCACTTCAATCATTCCTCTTCTGGTCCAAAATACCAGTATCTTTGGGTAACTTGGATTGCTCATATTTTCTGTACAATTTGTTTTAATAATATAAGTTATTCACTGGATTAGAAATGTGTACAAATCCTTGCTGTATTTTGCTCCCCAGAGTAACTTACTCTCCCTAAGGAGTCAGACAATGGGATTCGTTTCTGAATAAGTTATGAGAGATAAGTCTTAGACTTGAGGAATGAGTTGCATGTAACACCTGTTTTTAAACATAAATACTATCTTGGGGGAAGAGGGACAGATAGAAAATGGTTTAAGGAGTAGACGAACAAGTAACACATTTTTATGAGCTCTAAGATATAATCTAAATATAGACACAGACATGCCAATCATCTTTTATGGTTGAATATGCCCCTCCTTTGCATCACCTCTATGTGCAAAGGCACACTGTTATTTATTTATTTATTTATTTATTTATTTATTCATTCATTCATTTATTCATTTATTCATTTATTTCACTTTACATCCTGGCTGCAGCCTCCCCCTCCCAGTCCCCTCACCACACACACAGCCCTTCCCCTCTATACATGGGCTGGACCAAGACACAGTGTTATTTGTCAGTCAGCAAATAAATAACTCTGCACAACTAGAGTTTTATCACACAGGGAGGATTTATTTCTCACTATTCTAGTAATGGCTACAAAACTTACATTCCCTACTATCAATACCTGACAGATGAGGAGTTTTATTGCCTTGGAAGGGGTGGAGCCGGGCACTTGATTTTCTGCTGACAAAGATGCTATATTAGTTCCCTGTGAAATATTTAAAGCTGCCTCGTTTAATTCTCTGGCAAGCAGTGTTTTTAAAAATTGCTATTGTAAGCTCCTTGCCTAGTGTAAGGCAAATCCAAGCATTGCTAGCAAGTCCCAGAGACAAGAGATGGAACAAGTGCTGTTTGTAAAGAATTGCCTTCCTTTTGGGACAGTGGCTACTTGGTTCTGGGAATTGGGAAGCCAGCGAAGGGTAGTGGGTAGAAGTTCCCTCTGGAACACTTTGCTGCCTGTGAGGCAAGTGGGATACCAGGCAGTTAGCACTTCTGGATTCAACATGGGCAAAGGTTTCCTTGGTGCTTATGAGGGATAATATCCAACTGCAGATAATTTCAGAGACCTCTAATCAAGGAACAGGCAATACGCCCTGTGGACTTCAGAATGGTCACACACTACTAATTACTACACGTACTCTGTTTCTGAAACATCTGTTTAGGCTGTCCTATGATGACTCTTTCAAAGTATGTTAATTGTGGAGCAAATACCAGGACCTGTATTCCAGGAGCCTCAGGTACAGCACTTTTACTAAATTTAGATGAGATTCTAGATCCCAAGCCAGAGACAGATCCATAACAGTTAATGTATTACGGACATTGTGTGTTGTGGGATGTGATGGGTAATTTTTATTGTCAACTTCATACATCCTAGAATTAACACGGAAAGAGGAAACCTCAGTTGATGAATTTCCCAGATCAGAATGGCCAGTGATCATGTTTATAAGAGATTGTCTTGACCGATGACTGATTTGGGAGGGCCCAGTCCACTGAGGGCTGCAGCATCCCTAGGCTGGTAAGTCTGCATTATACAAGAAAGCTCTCTGAGTAAGCCAGTGAGTGGGTCAATAAGTCACATTCCTCTGTGGTTTCTGCTTTAATTCCTGCTACAGTTCTTACTCTGACTTCTCTCAATGGTGGATTGTTGCCTGGAAATATAGGCTGAAATAAACCCCTTTCTTCTCAGATTACCTTTGGTTACACAACACACAACAACAGAAAATAAAACAGTACAGAGTAGAGAGGTATCTTGTCTATGGGATCAGTATACACAACTCGTGATCAACAGTGACCTGTTCATCTTTGTAATATGACTACAATTTCTATTAAAAGATAAAGTTTAATTCTCTTTTCTTTAGACTGACCATGGTGATTTCTAACAACCTGGCTGCTGCATCATAAAAAGCAGTGCAGCATCTCAGAAAAACATATCCAGCTAACCTGGAGCCATTAAGCTTGTGAGGAACCATGTTAAATTCTAGGAAGCTGTTCACCACTCAGTTTGTTGACCTTCTAAGATCTGATACCAATAGCACAGCTTCAAGTGACCTCAGTTGGGCCACCATCAGATCGCAGCCTGACTTCATCAAATGTTGCCAGCCACAATCATCCAGATAAACTCCTTTTGAACTCATTGAAAGTATGAGATAATAAATGTCTGCTTTAAGACACTAAATGCCGAAGGTGATCTATCAAGTAGAAGTGGATTGCTGGGACAACAACACACCATACTTTGTTCTGTGTGATTGGAGAACCCTGGAGCTCAAGAGATGCTCAGTGTGGGTTCTGGTCAACAGCTGCAGGTTCCACTTCTTCTGTTTCTCACTCTCCTCTTTCCTAGTTTTAGACTTCCAGGGAGTGCTTCCTCTGTCACGGATGCATCATTAGCCTAGGCTTCTGTGATGGGGAGCTTTGCATTTGCTACTATCTCTTGAGATTCTAGTTCTTTCTGGAATTTCTCTGATATCGATACCAGCCCATTTTGGCTTCCCAAGACCATATCTTTCCATCCTCAGATCTTCTGACTATAGGGCCTCAGGGTACCCCTACATTCAGACTTCATTTTCAGCTGCATCTCAGCTGATCTTCATACTTCAGGCTGCACATAATGAGAACATATATAGAGTATTTCCAGAAAAAATAGGGATGAGGTGCGTATAGACCCTATCTCAGACTTGGGGAGGACTGTTAACCTTGACTTTCAGGACCCATAAGGGGGAAACTGCAGGTCCCAGGAAAGCAATATTGTCTTTGTGCCACCCACCAAGATTGCGGTGAGTTCTATGTCTAGTGTTCAATGAAATCATCACAGACAGCTTAGCTGAAGGCAGACTGTCCCCATCCGGGAGGAAGGGGTGTGACAGTAAATCTTTGGGTTCTCTGCTTA
>NW_022196901.1:1758501-1764988 GCF_008632895.1 Mastomys coucha
AAAACATGATTGTTCTAATAAGGCCTTCTGGAGTCTTGAAGTAATCTTCAGTGGGGCAGATAATTTCCTGAGCTAAGCCATCAGCACAAAGGTGCCCATTCACAGTCTCTGTCCCAGAGTTTAAATATGAAGCTGACATCATTGTCATTAGAAGCTCAGGGATTTATTTTGTGGCTGCAGTGGCAGCATTTGCATTGCACATCTGTGGTGCAGCCTGAACCCCAAAGACCAGACTGAGATACCAGCTGCATCGCATACTAGCACTGTGACCTTGGACTTACTAATTCACCATTCAGGCCATCATTGGAGGCTTACAGTGTGGGCATGCATCAGGCTTCCCAGCGAGATCTCCCTCCCAACAAAACTGCAGCTGGTGGTCGGAGCCTCAAAAGAAAGACAACACCATTTCAGTCTATATGCAACTGCTGGACAACATGAGCTGACTCTCATAATGAGCATGTGACTAAAACGCCAGCATTGACTGACAGAGGATGCGCAGTAAAGAGGATTCTTAAATGAACCTTTATAGAACAATGCACTGTTTCTCTATTTGGTAGAGACTGAAAGTATGCAGCCTCACCTGGATGACGACACAAAGACTGAGGGAAGATTCAGTCCGTCTTCCCAAGCACAACCTTTCTCCAGGGCTCCAGTAAACTGTTCCAAAGCACATGTGTAACTGTGACATTCAAGCAGAGGCCCAAAGATTGAGTAATACTCCCCATTACATAGTAGAAAATGAGAAAGAATTGAGAACTCTATTTTTTTGTTTGGCTTTGTGAAGATACAGGGAAGGCCCTTGCCAATGGGTTCTTCTCTGTGCATTTTCTATGTGCCTAAAGCAAAATTCTCTGTATTGCAAATATCCGGGGAGCACAGAATTACACTAGGTACAAGCTATAGAAACAAGATGAGTAAGTCCAGGTGAATCCCTTTGGGAGCTCAGGGTCCTGAGAAATATCAGAAAAGTACTGGCCTCAAGAACAAGATGCGTGTGCTTGTGTGTGTGTGTGTGAGTGTGTGTGTGTGTGTGTGTGTGTGTGTGAGTGTGTGTGTGTGTGTGTGTGTGTGTGTGTGTGTATGCATTCGTGTTTGCATGCGTGTAATGAATTATAACACTTTGGTGGAGAAAATTCAGAAACACTATTCTTGCTTCTACAGAATCCCAGAGCTGGAACTAGGTTGACAAAAGGGAAGGAGAGTGTGGCATTTCATATGGCTCTGTGTTTACATTTGTTCCAGGCCAAAAAACCTCTGCCCATGTCTCCTAGGAGACTCTCCTGTGTCTCCCCTAAGACAACCTCCTCTTTCCCGGCCCAAGGGAACCTAGGGAAGGTATCAGACCTTCTCTAGTGCTTCTGTAACTTTTGCTCATATCCTTACTGTGTGGACATCATATCTGTGCAGTTATTTCTCCCATGGAGGCCTAAGGAAGAGCAGTGTCTCTCCAGTGCATTACCTGCAGAGCCCAATTCAGTGTCTGACTCCCAGGAGGCATTTGAGAGATGTTTGGAGAGAGGGAGAACATAGAACAAACTATGCCAAAGTGATGTTTCTCAAAGCAGAGTCCTGATCATGTCACTTCCGTGGCGGGCAGCCCACGATTAAATTCTTACTGTTTTGTATCTGAATTCTAGGGTAGGCCCAGCTTTATCATCTCATATTCAACACTGCCTCAGCTGAGTTCCTTAATGTTTCCAAAGTATCCTAGTACTCCTAGTGCCTTAGGATTTTATTGCTGTGAAGAGACAACATATTGAAAAAATTAATTGGGGTTGGCTTACAGTTTCAGAGGTTTATTTAGTCCATTATCACCATGATGGGAAACATGGCAGCATGCAGGCAGACATGGTGCTGGAGAAGGAGCTGAGAGTTCTTCACCCAAAGGCAACAGAAAGAAGGAAAAGGACTATACTCACCATTACAGAGGAGTCCACCATTTGGCCACATGAATAGGTTGTTACAATAAAACGGAAACAGTGCAACAGGAGAGGTGTCCAGAATAGCTCTTTCATGGTGTATCAGTGCTTGAAACTGTTTCTAGTATTTTATATTTATTTGCAGTACAAGAGGTTGAACAATAAGTTCTTGTTTACACACTCTACCACTGAGCTACCCACTCCCACCCACAAATCCCATGTTTTTTTTTTTATTTTTAAGCATTATTATAAGAAGTGTTGTTCATAACCCATTTCCAGCACTCAGAGCATTTGTGATATATGGTATATGCTCAACTACTGCTTATCAAATACATTGCTATGGTATATACCTTTACTTTTTTCCAGTTAGTTCATATTCATGTTATGCTCAAAGTCTCTAAAAAACCTTTTTGTTTTCTTATAGTTCCATTTCAAGCAGAAATTCTTCCATACTGTTGCCACATCATCTTAACCATGTGGCTTCCACCATGGTCATGTTGCATGAAGATGGTGAGGCAGAAAAGAATACAGAAATCCTTATAGTCTGCTTGATAAGTATCTTAGTTAGGGTTGCAATGCTGCAAAGAGTCACTATGACCAAGGCATCTCTTTTAAGAGCCAACATTTAATTATAGCTTGTTTATAGTTTCAGATGTTCAGTCCATTATCATTATGGCAGAAAGCATAGCAGAATATAAGCAGAAATGGTGCTGGAGGAGCCAAGAGTTCCTCATCTTAATCGGAAGGCAGCCAGATCCAAAGCAGGCAGTCAGGAGGAGAGTCTCATTGCCCACTCCCACAGTGACACACTTCCCTCAACAAAGCCACACCTACTCCAACAAGGCCACACCTCCTAATAGTGCCACTTCCTGGGCCAAGCATATTCAAACCATCCCAATGAGCTAACCCTCAAAGTACTTCAATCATGTGTATTCATGCTCAGATTCCACTGGGTAATACTCAGCCACTCAGCAACACTGACTCTCCAAGGATGTGTATCTGAAGTGTGAGCCAGTGGGGAAAACAAAATATATTTTTTAATCTTTTTATTTTTAATATTTATTTATTTATTTTATGCATATGAATACACTGTAGCTGTCTTCAGACACACCAGAAGAGGGCATCAGATCCCATTACAGATGGTTGTCCATGTGGTTGCTGGGAATTGAACTCAGGACCTCTGGAAGAGCAGTGAATGCTCTTAACCACTGAGCCATCTCTCCAGCCCAAGACAAAATATTTTTATAGCCTCTGCTGTACTCTATGATTTAAGAGAGGAAAGAAGAAAGAAAAAATAGAAACAAGGAGAAAAGGATGATTAGGGTGAAACTATTAGTTGTTTTTTGATGGCTGCAATAAAACACTTGGTAGGGTCAAGGAGTCATACAGAAAGAAGGGTTTGTTTGGGCTTACAGTTCCACAAAGGTTTAAGAGTCTGTGATGTCAGCTAGCAGCAGATACAGTGTCGGGAACAGAAGTACTGAGAGTTCACATCTTGAACCGTAAGCACGAAGCAAAGAAAGTGAACTGGGAGTGGGACAAGACCTTAAGCTCTCAAAGCCCATACCCAGGGACATACTTCCTCCTGCAAGGTCATACCGCCTAAGCCCTGACCGCACCAACTGGGACTAAGTTCTCAAATGCTAGAATTTACTGGGAACACTTTTCATTCAAACCACTACAGTGACCTAAGCAGGAGCTATCGATGGCCTGGCCCGTGTTCATGTAGGGAATGGTGGAGAAGGTGAGACTTAAAGAGTGGGTGGGGTGGAGCCACATGAGGAGGTGAGAAGCTGAGAAGGAGTGTATCTCAAGCGAAGGTGAGAGGAAAAACATGGCAAAGCATTCAGCATCCCCCAGGTAGCTAGGTAAGAGGCAATGGCATGGATGTAAATAGAAAGGGAACAGAGGTTGGTGGGTATAGTGGAAGCATGATGCCATTTACATATAGCTTGAAGGGCAGGCAGCCTGAAGAGAACTATGGGGGAAGCTGGGAGTTTGGGTGCATCACAGTTGATCTGTAGGGTGAACAGGGTCTCCAATAGGAGATCGAGGGGCATTTGAAAGAGGAGCAAGTAGACCCCCTGGAAAGTGTGTACTTAGCTTTCCTAGGGGGGGGTGGTGGTTCTGTTTGGGGTGGCACACAAACATGGCTAGTCAGTGCTATCACCAAGGGAGATTTTGGAAAGCCCCTGGGCTCCTGTTCCAACTACTGCCTTTCAATCTTCCAGGTGACTGTGGCAGGAACCATGGTCTCCGTGCACCAAGATCAGTTCTCCGGGCCAGAAAAGTGCCTCGTATATAACCTGTATCACTGCATATATTACTCGCACACGAGCCTTCTTTGAAGTCTTCCTTTCCTTAGAAAAGGAAATGATTTTCCTATTTGTCTTACTTAAGCTGCACTATCTTTTAAAATGTGCCAGCTAGCTGTGATGCCCTGGTTGCCCTTTTAGTCAAAAGGACATAGGGATTAAAAAGAAACCTGAATGTTATTATCTTTGAAATGACTTGGGACATGAGAGGGGGCAGTGTATGTTTCAGTGAAGAACTCCAAGCCAAAGCATTCTAAGTGCAAATGTGGCCCTCTTGGTCACTGCGATGGTATATTTCCAAGTGACAGTCTGGAATGCATTAAGATTTTATTAGCTGGGTTTGTAACTTAAAGATTTACAAACATGGACCTTCATTTTCACTCCGATCCTAGGTCTTGCAAATGTTAGAAGTGGTCCTTATCTTACCAGGACTGGCTTCCAAACCCCAGCCAGTGCTTCTTTAACTGTAGTCTGTGACCTCATTTGGGATCTTGTAAATGTAGGGTCCCTCAAACTTGGTAATAGTATTAGTTTTCTGAGTTTATGACCAAAAATTAATGTCAAAACCATTGAATAAACCCAAGATACTTCTGGCAGTGCTCATCTGCGCTGCACTAAACACCCTCACTGTACCCTTAGCTCTGGATGCCATGCACTTTGTAGGGCACATGCTGCCATGTCACCCAGTGCCAGTGACTGATGTCTCAAGACAACCGGATACGACAAACTATATTGATTTTTCTATACCCAGAAAACGTTCTGCGTTTTTAGAGCGTTGTGGGAAGGACTCTTTAAAGGGACTGGAAGATGCCTTAGTGGCTAAGTACACATATTGTTCTTCTAGTCAATCTGGTTTGGTACCCAGCACCTACATAATGGTTAACATGTCTGCAACTCCAGTTCCAGAGGACCTGACAGTTTCTTCTTGGGGCTTATGTGTACATGGTGCCCAGACACTGCAGGGAGAGCAGCTATGCATGTAAAATAAAAGTTTTTTTAAAAAAGACTTTTTTTATTAATTTCTTTCCATCATTCTTGAAACGTAAGTATAAACTGAGCACATTTAGGACATGTTCTGTTAAGAATATTTGATTCCTAAGATTGATGGCTGTCCATATTGCTAATTTGAATTGCTAAATTTTGCCTTGGGACTGAGGTGGCATTGTTTTTAGCATTGGCAATAGTAAAACCAAAATACTAAGTTCTGAAAATCATTGAAGAGGCTCTGTGTCCTTTAATATCAATTATTCTGTCAAAATATAATTCTGTCTGAAAAACAAAACAAAGCACATTCACCTCACTAGCATGCTAATTCCTTTTTTGATCTTAATAAAAAGTAAATCTATTTTTCTACCAAAACTTATTTTAAATTTTGAATTAAAAAGTTTTGACATTTATTTATTGTGTATGTATGTGTAGCATGCACTGTGACCCTGAATTGGAAGTCAGAGGACAACTCAAGGGAGTTGATTCTCTCTTTCCACCATGTTGATTCCAAGGATGAAGTTCAGGTTGTCAGGGTTCATTGCATGTCTGCTTAGATTTTTCAAAACCTACTTTAATAAGGTTCTCAAATGCTTCAACCTCCCTTCTAGCCCACCGTCCAAAGGCAGGAGAGAAAAGATGGCAATTAGAACAAGGGGTAGTTCTTTGGGGTGATTTCAATCTCCATTTGTTAGGATACCAGAAGTCAGTTCACTAGTGTCAGGATAGCAACAGTCCAGTTCAAGTGTCACCAAACAGGAATCAGCAAGGTGACAAGATCCAGCAGAAATAGCCAGACTTCTGGAGAATTGGCACGAGTCAGCAGGAGCGACCAGGACCAGTCAGAGTTCCATGAGTTCTTTGCTACTTGAGACCAATGAAGAGCTGCACAGCTAGTTATGCAAGTGCCCCGTCACTGTCCATTGAGTCCCAAACATCAAGTGTCCTCCCATGGGTCTTGCCTTAGCAAAACACCACATGAGTCTAAATCACGTGACTCAACCAGAAACTTGCACTTCTGGTGCATGTACCTCATCGGCAGAGCCATCTCTCCAGCCCTAAGATAAACTCATTTCTGAAGTACTATGAACAAATATTTGACTTGATCCGTGGCCCTACTTTATATACTTATAGATCCAGAGTACTGTAAAAATGTTCAACATAAAAAGGGGTGGCAAGTGACAAAAAGCTTAGGAAACTATTTTTTTTTTTTATTTTAGTTATTTTCTTTATTTACATGCGAATTTCTCCTTTCCCAGTTTCCCCTCC
>NW_022196901.1:1767807-1804150 GCF_008632895.1 Mastomys coucha
ATGATTTTCTGGATTTCCTCAGTGTCTGTTGTTATGTCTCCTTTATCATTTCTGATCTTGTTAATTCGCAATACAAAGTTCTAGATGAAGTATAAATAGAGAAACTCACCGTCACACCCATGAACGAGAAAATTAACACCATCCTAAACCAAGATGTATAAATTATAGGCCATAGGCCGATTACTGCCCACAGTATTTTATATATGGTCTGCCATTTAAATATTATATATACATACATATGTATATATAATCATACATATCAGCTAAATATTGTCGATATATATTTAAATTTTTATTTTCATTATTAGTTTGCTTGTATGTATATATGTGCACCATGTGAATACCCAGTGCCCACAGAGACCAGAAAAGAGTCACATCCCGGGAAGTGAGATTACAAACAGTTGTGAGCATCCATGTGGGTACTGAGCATGAGTCCTCTGCAAGAGCAGCAGTTGCTCTTTACCATGGATCCGGCCGGACCCCTACAGAGCTGTGTCTCTGGCACTGTGTTCATACTTACAAATACCTTCTAAGAATCAAGACAGTATTTTGTGCATGTGAAAATTACACGAAATCCAAGTCTGAGTGTACAAACTGTCTCATCCCAAGTCTGGACACCTGTATTTTATTAATGGATATTTTCTTACCACATCGGCAGCTGTGGCATATTGAACAGGCTGGAAAGTCAAAGGTTCTTATTCTCTGGCCCATGTAGACAAAGTGTCACCTGTCTCCACAGTAGGCCACAGGCAGGAAGAAAGGAAGTCTACCAGTTCCCACATTGGCTGTACAATACAATTACCTGTTGAGTTCCCCAAACAAATCAGTGCCAGGTCCCCGCCCTCAAATAGTGCTGTAATGAATTGGTCTCGGGTGGAGGTGCTTTTAAAACTTCCTGGTCATTCTAACAAGAGTCTGGGCTGAAAGCCAATGGATTAGCAAATGACTGCATGAGGTTCCGAATTACTCAAGTGTCAGGCAAGATTGTCACAGACCTGTGTCTGCTTGGAGCTGAGTGGTCTGCAGCCTTCTTTTGAGGAATTAAAGTAGTCACTGAGGCTGGAGGAACAGGAGAAGTTACTGTTTCTCTCCATGGTGCTATTTCTAAAGCTGGGTTTTGAGCATCTCTTTGCTGGTGAGTTGGTAGCTCAGACACATAGCCCCGGACCATGTGCTAGGCAAGACCCCTAAGGTGGCCTAGCATACACCTTTGCAGGAATCCCTGCTGGGTCGCTTCTCAGCATACACACCAACAGGCGACTCTTAGTCTGTCTTTGCAGTGTGCTTTCTATAATTATTGGTGCTCTCACAGGAAACGGGGAGAAAAGACAACTTCATCAGAATCCCATTCTCAGCTAGCTCTATCAGCACTGTTGGCACAGGATGGCTTTGGGGCTTCTAGGCTGCTCTGAGCTATTATTGTGCCTGGCTCCTTCTCAGCACGACTCGATGCAGACAATACAGCACACAGAGACCATGGGGGATGAACAGTAAATACGAGGCCTTGGATTTTTTTTTTAATCTTGTCAGTTTTCCCCTGATTTGTGTCCTTTATCCTAGCCCCTCTGCTATATAAGCTTCTCAAAGCTAATGCCCATAACGCCACCACCCACTGGTAGCAGCAGGCTGCCGGGCCACTGTGGGCTCTCATTGCAGTCATTTACAATGCCTTCCATTATTTGGCAACTGTACATGTTAACCCAGTGGCATAAGGTTGCTCCAACACCTTCCCCTCTGGTTTCTCTACACTCTGGGGGCCAACAGCAATGCCAAGACTACTGTTGTCCAGACTCTAACTGCCTGGCTCAGACAGCACATATCACATCCTGCCAGAGATGGAATAGACCCCCTGCTGAAAAAGAAAAGGAATTCTGGGTAACTCCGGAACTCAGAAGGTGCTTGCCATCCCTGCCACCATGTTAGAAAGTTAAAAATATTTCTCAGATGTATTTCTTTGCCTTTTGAAGATTCCGGTAACCCATCCACCTTTTGTTTATTAAGAACTCATGTGATTACACCCATGGCAGCATACAGTCAAGCTCTACTAGGTATGCTAGCTGCTGAGGCTGCTGGGACTAACTCTCAACAGAGGTCACGAAGCTGTTTGGAAGTAAAAGATGAACCTATGCTTTGCTTCTTTGAAATACCTCCCTGGAACTTGCTTTCTACAATAATTTGGATGTTCAAATTTTCCAAGCTATCGCTTCACTTGGTTTATTGTGAAGGCTTCCAGGACACAGTGCCCTCTCTCAACATACAGAGGTAATGGTAGCAACTGTCTCAAAATGAATTTGCCCTTATCCCAGGTACCTCTGTGCTTTACACACAACAGCAACGGCAGATCGGGGGGCTGAGAAACAGTGGTTCACATGAGCTGTTTTTAGGTAGAATACACATAGGTGGAGAAACAGCTTGTTTAACTATGGAAATCTAGCTTTGTGGAGGACTTAAATACAGGAAAGCCAGTGTCTACAGGAGGGCCAGCTGCTCTTGGTGTGTAGGGGTCTGCAGAGAGGAAGCCAAGGTGCCTTGTCTTCTTAAATGGAATATAGCCTTGCAAACACTTTCAAATCACAAAATACACAACCCGTACTGATAACTTGTCAAATTGTGTGGGTGTCTTTGGGATTGTGACAGATCCAACAAGGTGACAAAAGAGATGTGCCTCCAAGTTATCATCATCCGAATGTAAGGTCCCAGTACTGTCCTGCCCACTCAGACGTAGGCAGCCCGTAGGTGGTGTTCACAGGTATATACTAGCTCAGACTAAGTGAGTATTATTGTCTCTCCTGAGATGGCTGCAGAGTCTTACACAACGTCTTACAGAATATCAGGGGAGGGTCAACTAGTCACCTTTTCTGAAGAACACGTGGGGAACATGAGCACAGGGCAGCAGGGAGCCTTGTAGCTTGCAGCTTTGGCTCACCAGGTCTCTGAGCTTCTACCAAATTTGGCACAGTAAGGAAAGAAAGGGGATGACTTCCAAGATTTCTGAAGCCCTCCAGGAACACAACTTGGTCCCATATACTGTACAACTGGTCTCTTGCTTCACTCTTTCAGAAAGGTTTCGCTGAGTCTTAAGCTACCATTTCTTCTACATGGCACATGGTTTAATTGGACACACACATGACTATGTACCAGGATGCTATATACAGATTCGGCTATACTTTATTCCATATCATGTTACAGAAAACAACAATGACAGCTGACAAACCATTACATCCTTCATAATACAGACAAATTACAATTGGCAACACATATGCAACGTGTAGTATTCCATTCTCCTTGCTATGTGTCATGTTGAAGCATAATGAGTCTCTGAGGTACCAACCCCAATAAAAAGTACACATCTCAGTGCATTATATAAACCAGTGGGGTTGGGGGGGGGGGAGAAATGAAAAAACCAAAACCAAGAAGAAATTGAAAGTCCACTTATAAACAAAGATTTTTTTTTTAATGTGCCTCTAATATATGCTGCTGTGAAAGGGGGCAGTGGGGACCAGGAACTTGCTTACTTCATTTGAGATTTAAAAGTTTTCAGTTTGGTATCTGAGGAAACTGAAGGCTAACATAGAGTTTCCTCTGTCTACAAGCCAGCAACGGAGAAGGAAGTTATGCACAATTATGCAGCATATTTCTATGTATAGGGGCAGGCAATGATCTACCCCAGTATGTACAGCCTAAACATCCTCTTATATAACAAAAGATTACAAACCCAGCAATATTCACAGATGAGTGTCTGCTATGGACGCATACATAGAGTACTGAGTGGCTGTCACACACACTGAGGAGAGAGTACCAAGAGGCCCTGGTTTTCCTACAATCCCACAGACTCCCTTGGAAACTTTTAGTCACTTGAGAGCTAGAAACAGATTCTCACCCTTGCACGGTGGGCAGATAGCTGCCCCTGCCTTACACCTCTAATTTTACAGCAAACACATTTTCCTGTCCTATGTATGTTGTATTTCTTAATTTATTAAACGGTTCCCTTTAAGAAGATGGAAACTAAGTCCCATACTTCCTTTTCAAATACTGTGTGCAGTGAGGTTGCTTTCATACAACTGTCATGCCAAAGTGTTGGTGCTTTTCTTAGCAGCTGTCCAAACTCAAGCTATTCCTTCATAGAAAAATAATCTCACCAAACATTCCAGTGCTCTCTCAACAGCATAATGACATGTTAGTGAACAAAGTCTGGACTGATTTTCATGACGCCCTTGGAGAGGCCAGGAGACCAAAGCCAGGGAAGGGGACTGTGTTGGGTGAAGGGGGAGGGGGGGCAGAGCAGACACTTTGGATTTCCTTCCTTGATGACAAGGACAGGAAACTGAAACCCTTTAAACCTGAGAGGCGTGCCTGTCCTGAAGCAGACCCCACACTGAGCAGTGTTATGTCTTACTTCCCAGGAGAAGCTGTCTAGACAAGGGCATGGACCTCTAGTTGCCTTCATGTTCTTATTGAAACCTTTCAACATTAGCATGGAGCTCCTGACTTATACTTATGTGAAATATAAACATAATCCCCCTACCCCCAGATAAATGGAGGATTCTAAGCAAATCACAGGGGAGGCTGTTCTTAATTACACATAAAGTTTTCTCCCCACTTAAAGAACTCCAAATTTAATTATACTTTAACTCAAAATACCTGTAAAGACTTTCCCATGGAAGGAATGTACAAAAGAGGGATGGAAACCGGTTCCCATGTAGTGAAGAGTAAACATTGTCACCTTGGGTGCCCTTTGCTTTCTTTCAAACCATCTGGTAAGCAGTTCCTTGCTTAGTGTTAGTGAGATTGCAGTGAGAGGCTGGGAGATGGGTTACACCTCTTTCTAAGGCACAACGCCTTGGAAAGTTTAGGAACCTGGATCTACTTCTCAGGATACACTGGGTTTGACTATAAGGAAGCTTGTCCCTCATTGGAGAATCAGAAAGCCCTTATGAAACTGGATTGTGATTTCTAGTCTTGATCCTAAAATTGTGTGTCACATTTCAGGCTTGTAGAGTCTCCTTTTGCTCAGGAGGAGTAAAACATAGACCTCTGTATACAGATGCATTGCATTTCCATGGGGATTTATGTCAGGAGGAGCAAAGGGTGTGTTTCACAGGAAGTTTTCTAGTGGCCCCTTGGGCCCAGCTCTCCTGGGATTCTGCAGTGAGGCTGCCTGTGGAAGTAGCCAGCATTGGGCAGCTGCCCCAGGTCAAGGTTCAATGTATGCTAGAGCAGCCCTCTCTTCTAGTGGCACAGACTTGCCTTCACCTTGCAAGATCCCAAAGGTCCTTAAAACAAGGGTCTTTCTTTGTCATTTTTATTCTTAACGCAAAATTCCTGCATTGCTTGTAAGATCTGCCTTTAAACACTTGTTACTGAAGACTGATTGAAAGTCTGGTACCCAGTGATGCCTTCCAAATGGCTTGGATTGTTTCTGAACAATCTAATTCAAAGGTCCTTTGTCGTAAATAAGCAAATGTTTAACTCTGGATAATTTTAAAATTTGATTTCTAAGCTTCAATTAGCCAAGGCTGCTTTCAGGACCTACCCTGACAGACAGATTTTTTTCTTTGCACCCAAGTTTTAAGAATGATATTTGCTACTATTTTCTTCAGTTTAAAAATACAGAGTATAACAGTTTAATAATACAGAGTTGATGGAATAAAGTAAGATGTTGACAAAACCCAGAACACATGTAAAAAAGTTGCCTTGCTTTCTACAGGCTTAAAAATGATAATAATAATTATCAATCTTCATTCACTCAGTTTTTGTTTTCGGTGTTGTTTCTCTACCTATGACCTGCTCAGAAACAGTCATGCTGTTGAAAATAATAAGTGGATTTTGGTCTCCTGTGTAAATGTGTGCTCATTTCCAAGAAAAAAGAAAGAAAAAAAAAACCCTCACATTTTCCAAATGTCCTCCAAGGCAGGCAACAGGTAGGGCCCCAACAGGTAGGGACCATGCTGTCTAGTCCGTCAGAAAGCATGGGGTTTGTTTTAGCAAAAAAAGAATGTCCTTTCTGGTGGTTGCGGAACATACTCTGCTCTCAGGGAAAATGCACATTGTTTCCTGCCACTGTGTGGCTTTCAAGTGCAGACATGACTGAGGAAGTGTGAACACCAAATGTGTTGTCTTAATGTATTTAAGACAAGGCTGCGGAAAGCAGAAAAACCCTTCACAGAGACACTGTGCAGCAGGGGGAAATCAAACAGAATCAGACACAAAAGACTGAAAAGAATACATGCCAGGTAGCAGTAAGCAAAGCTTAATCTTCACATAGTTCTTGGAAATCACAAGGTATCCAAATGCGTGCAAGGTTTTAAATAAATTGCAGAGGAAACAAGGTCTTGCCAGCTTCAATTTTCTTGTCAGTGAAATCCACTGCAGGGAGCAGAAGAGAACTGATCCAGAGACCCCTCGCACTGATGGCCACTTCATTAGTGGTATTTATTTATTTATTTATTTATTTATTTATTTAATCTCTTCTTCTTCTTCTTCCCAGAATGATGACAACTTAATCCTGGAAAGAGAAAAAGAGAAAACTGTTACATTAAGAAAAAGAAAACTTACATTGTTCGTTTTCGTCTAAATTACTTGAGACATTAAGATTGGTCAGGCCACACCGAGCCCACTGCGGTTCTCCGAAGCTATGCCAAGCACACGCATTTGAGGTGGAACGATTTCCTTTATGAAAACATTTCTTAAATATGATAAACGAATGTCCTGACTAAATTTTCTTCCCTTAAAATACAGTAATTTCATGAATATAAATGGGCTAAATTCCTCTTGGACCAGTTAGAGAAAAATACATCTACCTAAAATTCCTTCCCTAAACTATTAGAGGCAATGCTGGCCCTAATTAAGTGCCTGGAACACCGTATAGATCATTAGAAGGCCAGATCATCATGTTTGTTCTTATGACTGTGAATGAGAAAAATGGATCACACCCCTGCTTTTAAAAACCAACCATACAATTTCCTGGTTGGCTATGGTCAGTTATATTACATTGATCAACACGAAATCTGTCTAGTGTGACCTGAACTGGTGTGCCCTTCCCAAAGATATGCGTCTTGGTTCCAGAGATTTCAGCTTAATAATGAGAACCCATTGTAGGCAAAAGGTTCAGTGAGAATGAAGGAATCTTCATACTGTTTTTTAAGCTCTTATTCGTCTTTGTTCAACCTCTGGGTAGGAAAGAGGATGCCTAGTTTGGAACACTGTGGAACTCCCCAGTTCAGGTCTCATAGTTGAAGGAGTAGATGCATCTGTTTCACTCTATACCAGAACCCATTCATCAACTAGGATTAGTATTGTGGTCCCAATCACTGCCTAGCCCAGGCCTGCCTGTCATCATCTACAAGAATATCTTGTCATCCTGCTGGACACAGATTTGACCCTTTCAGGAGTTCACATACACTAACCCTGATGCTATGCCCATGGGCCGTAGCACCAAGGACACTCAGTGCCTGAACCCAGAGTGCAAACGTCCCATTCTTACACTTAAGGCATTTTAGAACAGCAGTGTCCCTACCCTCTCCTTATCTCTACTCTGATGAATCTTCAGAATTTTAACCTCCTCTTCAGTTTGGGGAGGTAAAAGTCATATAACAAGCCATCAAGCATTTCAGAGTGCATCATCTGGTGGTTCTTAGTTCATTCACAATTCTATACAGCTATCTTCCCGATGTAATTTCAAAATGTATCATCATTTTCAAAGGCGTCTCAATGCCACTGACAGTAGTCATTCTCATGGTCCCTTGACCTACCCGCTGGCTAACACCAACACTCTTTCAGACTCTATGTAGTTACCTATTCTGAATAGTTCATCTAAGAGGAAATCATACAATGTGTGACCTGTTGCACTGGGTAGCTCTCGGCTAGCATCACATTTTTCAGGTTCACCATGCTGCAGTATATGTCAGTACTTCATTATTTTATAAAATGCCCAGGTAATGCCTAATTGGCCTATGTGACATGGTCCTTATCCATCTGTCAGTTAACATGTACTTGACTATTGACCTGTGGTTGATGTAAATAAAGTTGCTATCAACATAGATGTAATGAGTGTTGTTCCAGTTCCTGATTTGAATTCTTTTGGTTGTATACCTGCAGGTGTAGTTCTGGGGACAAAAGGAAATTCTACTTTAAAAGTTTTTCCTCACTTGCAATGAAGAAATGCTCCAATTTCACCATACCCTTGCCAACACTGGTTTCTTTGTTTTTTAACTATAGTTATTCTCCTATGGTAAACTGACTTACTTTTATTGATTTACCTTTTCTTAATAGCTAGTGGTGTTGAACACCTTTTTGTGAGCTTAGCTGCTATATGGAAATCTCCCTTCTAGTCAAGTGCTTTCCTCATGTCGTAATTCAGCTTGTTGTTGCTGCTCAGTTGCAGTTCTTCATGTAATTTAAACATAAATTTCTCATCATACAACTTGAAAGTAACTTCTAGTATGGATTGCCAGTGACTACCTCCTTTGGATCTTGATGAAGTTCAGTTTACACACTTTTATTTCATTGCTTATACTTTTGGTGCCACATTTAAAAAATGCATGGTGAAATCTAATGTTCTGGATGGGCATGGTGCTGTTCTTGTGAACCAATCCCCTAATGAATAAAGGAGCCAATCACTGGGCGAGTAGGCGGGACTTCTGGGTTGGATGGAGGAAGAAAGGAAGCAGGAGAGGGTTAGGTACTTTTGGAACAGGGGCAGCTGCTATAGTTTCCCAGTTGGTTTCATGGCAAATCCTTTGCGGATCCGCCATGGGAGAAGTCAGATTTTAATAAGGCTTACAAGATTAGGTTTTAGTTGTTGTGGCCAGAGATTGAGTTACCATTGTTTCTGAACTAAGTTTGTGTGGAGTCTGGGTTCAGTAGAGAAAGGTAAAGCGGCAAAGCATGCATTTGCCAGATGTGCACCACAAAGGCCATGGGGGATTGGAAGCATGGGGCTGGTGTGGTAATGACCCGCCAGAGGGAACTTAGCAAGTTGGGTGGGAGAGATTTTAAAGTTCTGAGTCAGAGTCTCCATGAGATAAAAACAGGTTGGCCATTGCCTGCCAGTGCATGGTCGGCCAGGCCACCAAGACAGAGAGGTGCTGCCACAAGCATGGGAATGAGCTGGTTTCTTCTTTTAATATTTCCTGCAACAATGTAAGGTTATAAAGAGTACATCCTACATTTTCTTCTATGATTTCCTATACTTTCAGGTTTTCACTCATTTTCTGTTTGTTGAAACATGAGGTAGGCATGAGGTTTGGCATGAGGTAGGGCTCATCTTCCATCCTTGAGAGCCCTCTTCCATCTGACTCGATGGAACATAAGTCAAAGCCTTCTTCTATCACATTTCTGGCAAAGTCTGGGTGTAGATATAGCACACAAGCCCTTTGCTACCTCCAAATCCTAATTCATCCACTGTTATTTCAAATGTTTGCTGCTCTGTATAGAATTCTCTGTCCACTGGAATCTACTCCTTACCTCTGCCCAGAGACACTATTAGTAAGTCTCTTCTAAAAGAAGTCACAACCATAACACAGACAATTACATGGAACAACCCCATGTAATAAAGATTGGGTAATAAAGATGACAAGAAGCCAGTCACTGGGTGAGGAGGTGGTGGGCCTTCTTGGTCTGAGAGAGGAAGAGGGAACTCAGGAGAAAGGAACATGCCCCCTTTTGGACAGACCGTGGGAGCAAAGCAATCTAAGATATAGTCCTGGAACTGTTCGATCTTGTGATGGAATCCAGCAGGATCTGCCACCAGAGGATTTCTAACAGAATAGTTGGTAAGTTTAGGATGATAGATTAACACCCAGCAATTGTGTTATCTGTTGATTCTAAACTAAGATTGCCTGCTGTTTTCCATTCGTTGGCAACTCAGATGGGCCAGACGAAAAGAAGTTAGCAGAGGCAGAATTTGGCCGGGCTTTGGGACGGGAAGATTGGGCAAGGACTAAGCTCCAGCCAAAAGGTATTGAGCGTACCGCCTGTGGGGACCAACAGGGCTAAGACAGAGCTGAGGCAGAGCAAACCTTGGTGGGAGAGGCCTTGGCAAGGGAAAACATGCGGTCTCAACCTCCAGCTAGGTGCCAGGCTGGGAACAGACTGAGACCACCAGCCGGTGCCTAGCTGGAGACAGTATAGATTGATTTTTTTTTTTACTTATTACACCCAACACATCCCTACCTCTTTTTTCCAGAGAAATAAAGAAAATGTTCTTTCTGCCATCTGCACAGAGTAAAACACGTTCTGAGTTATGCTTGAAAATCCTTTCTGAGGTTCTTGATATCTAGGAGGAGAAGACACTTGTTCCCACAGTATTTCAAGGCACAGAAAATCCTTTCTGAAGTTCTCGAGATCAAGAAGAAGGAACACTTGTTCCTACAGTATTTTGCAGATACTTTCTGTTTCAAGCATCCTTATCCAGTCCCCTACCTTACTACCAGCCGCCTGCATTAAAGGAGATGTGAGGGGCATCCCTTTATCCCATGAAGCTTGAACAGAATGAGATTCCAACTCCTCCAGGGAGACTGTCCTCTTGCTGTTGTTGTCAACAAGTGCTTGCCTAGGCATGGAACCCTTCTGACTCTCCAGGTGAATCAGTCTGTACTTGGTTCTCCTTCTTCACATCACTTTAGTCAACAGAATGGAGGCCTGGTGCCCAAGCTGCCTTCCTGAAGCAGACACTTAGTCTCTCTCAATGTATTTCCTTTGAGGAAGCAAGTTAACAATGGTGTGTGGTGTAATTATACTGCTGAGTCAACCAGTAGGTACACAGAGCATGGCACAGGCATAGCTCAGGAACACAAGAAGTAGTGGATGGAGAACAGGAAGTGAAAAGGAAAGACATGAAACCATGGGAATGGGTGGGAATGACACAGTCACCAAAGCTAAACAGCTTTGTGGCTCACTCTTGCTACTGAGACAGCTGGTACCAAGCAGCTACTTCAGCCACAATGACTATTACTTGGCTTGGTATAGAGAAGAAGGCTACTGACAGACACACCATCAGTCAAGAATGGTGGGCAGGCTCTATTCGTTGGTATAGAAAATACATATTTTTTTACAACATCATCTTATATTAAAAAAGGAATGATTTAATTTACAGTATACTTGACTTCACATGACAATACACCATACACTTTACTATCCTCTTGAGATGTTTTCTGTATCCTGATACTACTTATTTGGCTTTGTGCTGTCCTGATTCTGACTGCAATCTATATGAGAATCACATATGCCTAACTAAGGTGTAGTAGGGTTAGACTAGGGTGTGGCAGACTTGGGAAGGGCCAGTACACACTAGTGATAGTAAATGGTGAATGCAGTGGTTATGACAGGTCAATTACTTAGCTTTAGGTTCTAATATTTAATGGGAGAATCAAAGAATAAGAAAATAGAGGAGAAGCCAATGACAGCATGCCTCCTACCTCTGTGAGATGACTGTGAACAGCTCATCTTTTATGCCATCCACCCTGCCGGATACTTTTACAGAGCATTGGATTCCTAGCCTCTCATCTTGGGCATCGTTAGCTTCAAGTTTCACAGAAAGCACAGAAGCACTTTTTTTTTTTTTTTAGAAATGGAAGTGCAATCAAGAACTTCATGGGTGGGGATTCTGACTGCAAGAATGAAGATCAGCTATGACAGGCAAGTAAAATGTGATGCAGAAGTAAATCTTCCTCTTACACTTCTTAATCATAATACTTCACATGAACGATGCAAATGAATACAAAGTAGAAGGTGAATGGTTGGCATGCACAGCTACTCCTAGGTATGTAAATCTTAGAACAGGTGGGTGCCATTTTTTAACTAGTTTTCAGTTTTCACAGTGCTCCTTTTTCCTAAAATGAGTGATTTAAAGAAGAAATTGGATTCAGTTGATAAAATTCTTATTCAGAAGTATCTACATTGAGCTTCTCAGCTATAAATATTAATTAATTGGATCGCTGGTACCCATAATGCAACTTTGTTCTGACCCATGTGCCCTATGAACTAGATATTTTTTTTGGATTCAATTTTCTTAAAACCAACTGTCAGCATCATGTGATAGAATAGATGAGAAATGAAAATGAGGAGTCCCGTTGCGCAGGTGGGTGACCTGTGGGAGAGAGTCTGCCTGGTAGGATTTTTACACCAACCATCAGACACAGACCAATTGATTAGATCATCTCGTACCCGCCACCAACTAGGCTCAAGAGACTAATTAGAGAGAGTACTGCCTGCGCGGGCACCCCATTGACACCTAATTTGCTCAGCCGAAGCCTTTGGGGGAAATGTATTATCTCTGCAGCTGCACTTCATGCATTTCTGATTTGAGGCACAAGCCACGAGTGCTTCCTCACTCTTTTGAGGAAGCTGAATGTAGAAGCCCTTAAGTGCTAAATGCAAGCAAACAGACTCAAATTAAAAACAGGCCAGGCTCTTTCTAATTCCCTCTGTGCGCTCTGATAAATCTTTGTGTGTACATTCACACACCACTACACACATGCATGCCGTTTACACGCCGGAGGGAGAGTGGCACCGAGGCCCCAGATCAGCGCCTTGCATGTGATCAGATGGCCTGCGTTTCATGCGGGCCTGTTTACCCTCTCCAAGGTTTTCTGTTTATTTTTATTGTGGGCTTCCCCAACCAGCCACCTTGTCTGCTCACTGTCTCTCCTTAAAGTATTCTTTTCTCTACAGGAAGATTTAAAAACATTTCCCTCTAAGCCTTTCTGGAGAAATGTGATTATTTTGGTTCAAAATTAAAACAACTGTATGTTTTTCTTTAATCACCTAAGCCTTAGAGAGGATCTTCTCAGGTTGTAGCTGTGGCAGAGGGATGATTGGCTCACTTCTTCTACTGCAGAGACTCCTGAAGAGGTCTCTACCTAACTAAGAAGCAGTAGTAACTTTTGACAGAAAGGAATCGACCTCATGCAGCAAATCCAATATAGGGCTTATAAAACAACTAAGTTCTTTTAAAAAAGGAATGGCATAAACTGGGTGTGGCGATGCACATCTTTATTCCCAGCACTAGGGAGGCAGAGACAGGCAGATTTCTGAGTTTGAGGCCAGCCTGGTCGACAGAGTGAATCTCAGGAGAGCTGGAACTACACAGAGAAATCCTATCTTAGGGAAAAAAGAATAGCATTTAATTGAGTTTAATTTTTATTTGTTCCCGAGTTAGAATAAAAGAATGTTAGCTTCCTGCTCAGAAGGAGATGTCTAAGTAGAGACGCATGGCAGCACTGAAAGGTAAGTATCTAACTAGTTACACACTGGGAAAACAGAAATCAAGCAATCCAGGTGATATGGAAAAGTTAGGCAGCTTTGCACCAACTCTAGAGGGTTCGGGCAATGGGACTCCATAAAGGACAAAAGAGGAACACCACAGCAAAAGGGCACTTGCTGTGCGTGGCACAGTTCCTTTAGTGCACTCCCTGGGTTTGTGCCTGCCCATTCACAGCTGGATGAATCAATTTTCCTAGGCAATCTAGGAAATTACAAAAACTCTGATTTTTCTTTTCTTTTTGTATGTTCAATGACTTCCTAACTACTCAGTGACTGCTTTCCAAGAAACAGCTTCACCTGCATGCCTTTCAAAACAGCAGTTAAAACTGGACCTACCTCAATTCCCCATATGGGGGCTATCAGAATGTTCTTCTAAAAGTATTGAGAGAGTGGTTTGAAATTTCTTAGAAATTGGAGCCTCTACTGAAATGCATAGCTGTCTACAAAACTTATTCTGGTTTTGTAGAAAACGAAGCTCAGAATATTTCTTCCGATTTTCATGTCTACAAGATTTTACATAGAAATTGTGTAAGGCTAGCCACCGACTTATTTCTGTGTCACTTTGTTTAAAGCACTAAAAAAAATGAAATCAATTTTTTTTTTTACCTAATTCATCTTCAAGCACAGCTATTATAGACTTAAATGGACAAATAAGGCAGTAGTTGCTAAGTACCTCAGGGTAAGCCCAGAGATTCCATATATGTGTATATATGCATACATATATACAAATATATGCTTGTACATATATGTAAACATGTGTATACATACATATGCTCATTTATGTACATGTATATAACACACAATCAGTTGTTATATTCTGAACATTTTTTAATCAATACTGTAATCAGTTCAGAAAATCTGCTGACAGTTTAACTTACCATCCTTTTGACTGAGTGAATATTGTGATTTAGCTAGAAATACAGGTTTTCTTTTTAAAAACCCCTGAAATCAGTCTTTTCCAGTCCTTTACTGACTCCACAGAGGGTTGCAGAAAGAGTTTAAAACAGATACATGTACAGACTTAGCTAAGCCTAGTTCTGTAACTTATTTCTGGTTTATGATAATCATGTTTCCTCCCTCCAGAAGAGAACACATCTTTGAGACCAGCAAGATACTATTAATTAAAATGAATACAGAGAAAGGCAAGCTTTGTTTTAAGCTTACCAGAAGGCCCATCATTCAAAATAGCCCAAATCCTTTAAGTTCAAAGCTGTTTGGTAACATCCATATGGACGCACAATTCACTAATTGCAGCAACTCTGCACATTTTAAGCTTTGGTGCCAACGTGGTGATTTTAATTAGAAAAACTCCAGGCAAGGCTGTAAGTCTGACATCTCAAAAACAAAGCGTTTCTCAACTGAGGAGATGGGTTTAACATAGCATTTTAATACTTGTCATTAGCAACAAACACTTATTGAAGTCCTCATGAAAGGCCAGGCAGTATATGATGCACAACCAGTACTGACTGGAAAGCAGGAGACTGTTTATTAAATTGATTTTATGCAAATGCCAAACACTGGTCATAGTTTAGACATTCATAGACAAAAGACTGGCAGCTTTCAGACTGCTGCCCTCCTTAGGGAGTGCCAGGAGGGTCCAGGAAGACTCAGTGCGGTCTTCTCAGAACCAAGACAGACATCACGTATTATACATACAGATTTACAGAAAATTAAATATTATATCAGTACATTAAGTTATAATTATATGTATGTAAAATACTTTAACAAAAACTCCATGAGATCTAAAATACCTCACGGAAACCATTTCAATAACAAAGCTAATAGGAAAGTCTTCACCAAGCTGGCTTATTCTTTCTAAGGATTTCTTACTATTTGAAGCTTTTTTTTATTTGCTCAGCATACCTTTACAAGTGACTGGTGCCCAAGTGAGTATAAGTTAATTAAACGGGATTCTGATGCCATAACCTTCCTTATACATCACAGGCTTATTAAGATATATTTAAAAAAATTAAATGCAACGTCATGGAATTCAGCAGCGTGAGCATTTTTCACAACTTACCATGGGCACATACACAAATCCCATAAGACTGTTTATAGCATTTAGCAGTCAGACAAGCATAAAAGTTCACATTGCACTTTAATTAAAATATTTGAGAGAAGGTATGACTCCATTTTGGGTAAGCCCATTATTTTTTAAAGTAACCATGCAGCACTATGGTCCAAAATCTTAGATGTTTAAGATGTTGAATTTAGTGTGTATGATCACCTATAATTTTGCATCCACTTGAGGAACTATTATTATATTTAGTAAAATTTGCAGAGCTAAAATTGATTTCTGTAGCATACACAGATAACATATAATCATTTGGTAGTGAATGATGGCAGTGTGCCAGGCTCATGGGCAATTTCTAATTCTATATTTGTGAAGTATAAAGTAACAACAGTCACTTGCAGAATACATAAATACAGCTGCATTCCAGCCAAGGAGGCACATGGCACCTTACACACAGCCGTTTTACCCAACAGGATTCCTTTCTGCCTGCTGTGGCTACAGGTTCTGTCTTGGGGTGAACTGCTAACTGTACGATTCACCTGAATCCGTTGGCACTTTCCCTTCACCAATTTTGGCACCCAACCTTTACTTCAGGCACCTTTCACTTGTAAGCTGTGTTACTCTTTTGCACCTGTTGCAAGTGAGCATTGTGTCGTCAAGTTAGGTACATTTACAATGGTAAATTTACTACAGGCCTTAAACTTTTACTGTAGAGTTTTCTTTAACAGTTAGGAACATGAATAGCACATTATGCTAGTTATGTCCATTCTTAAAAGAACACCCTCGAACACTATAACACAATGCTTTCTAGCATTTTTTTTTTTGGAACTAGGAAATGTCAGCAGCATTGAAGCCTGGTCCCTCTCTCTGGGATGCGGCTGTTGGACGGGCAGCTAAGCTCCCCGAGACTGCACCACGAAACTACTTGACAATGGTTACCTGGACACTTCCTCCATTAAAGACTGGTCACTGAACGCTGATGTGTGGAGGCTTCAGTCAAGAACAGCAAAGTTCTCCAGTGTGCCTGTACTTCCCACAAAGCCACACGCTGCTATGTTTAAGTGTTTGAGCATCTTTATATTATTATGCCATTAGTTGATACAGTGTTATGAAAGTCACGATAAACTGTAAAATATGTAATTTTAGAACATACACATACTACTATGAGAAGCAAACACTAGCATTTTGTACTCGTGTGGCATTTTCTCCCATCCAAAGTGTTCTTCCATTTATTCTAATAAAAATGTCTGAAAAAATAGGACCATGTCCTATGGAAGAAGAAGCTTCCATAATTTAATTTTTTAAGTCCTAATTCCTTTAGTCACCCACACCATGCCTTGTGGAGTGTTGCCTGCAGGAAGCCTATCACAGGTTTAAACGCTGACAGCAGGACCCACACCGTTACAGGAACATGAGGGATGGAGGGGATCCTGTGATGTGGGGTTTCATTTTAAAACTGCGGCAGAGAATGAGTTGGGAGCCCTGGCAAGAGCAACAGGATTAATGTGTGGTGGCCTCCAAAGTTATTAGAAGAAGAGAGATGGCAAGGCTGGTACTTGGTTACACAAAACTGGGAAACATGTTGGTGTCCCCAGCTAGAAACATGAGCCACAAACATGAAGGAGCAGAAAGGGCAACAAGTTCAGGGGTAAGAAGACGGGAGCCAGGCCAGTTCCTCAACTCCAGACAGAACCGGGAGTCTTCAGTCCTCTCCTTAGAAGAGACCCAACCCAGACTCTGTTTTTGGAGCCATCTCTTTTTACTGAGGTTTTAATGAGTCACAGTCTGTTCCAGGCTGTTGAAGTCATGCTGTTAACCTGTTCCCCAGCACAGCTCCACAGATGTACTTTCCACAGACCCATTTACTGGAGCGCCTGTGCAGTGTGCTCCGCAGACAGTAGGCCACCACCCTTAACTGATGAGAAACACAAGTTAGCACAGTTCATGTACTGGAGAGGAGTCTGCTGACAGTGGGGGTACTGGAGAGGAGTCTGCTGACAGTGGGGGTACTGGAGAGGAGTCTGCTGACAGTGGGGCTAGGGAAGAGACTCCATCTGACTTCCATCCAAATTCCTGCAGGGAACACTTACGAGGCATTTTTTTTTTCCTGGAAAGTAATTTCTTTTTTGTCACACCTCTGTGTATCCTTTCTGCCTCACCATTCCAAATGCTGGGACTACAAACCGGAACCACTACGATCCTCTCTAGGCACCAATTTTTAAGAGCAGTATAGTTTTACAATGTAAATGGCAGGATAACGCTAGGACTTGCTAATAAGGCAAGGCCCCAGTGGTGATTTGAATCATATACACACGCTAATATGAGAGAGTAGAAGCCCACACTTCTAGAAATGTTGCAAGATTGTTGTTAGGCAGCTTCCCTGGACATGGGCAATTGGAGTATTCATGTTACAGGACACAGTCAAACAGGGCCCATCAGGACTGTGTTGCTTTTTAAAGACTGCCCAACATGTATCAGAGCTGTATGGCACTTTAAGAGCTCTAGAATTTCACCAGGACAACTGTCCTGGAGTCAAAATGAGACATGTAAGCGTTATTGCAGAACTGCTGACACAATGAAGAAGAATTCTGAGTGAGAAGGCAAGTCCAGGGATGCAGAGATGGCACAGAAGATAAAGTGCTTGCCGTATACATGCTAGACCTGGATTTGAGATCCTAGTGAGTAGCTGAAACGGACCAGTTCTGGGTTCAGTGTGCGGCCCTGCCTCAGTTAGTAAAGTAGAGACCAATTAATGAAAACATCTGCATGTGCATACATCCGAGTACCCACGCATGTGTACACATGTGAACATGTATACACACACAGGGACACCACACATACACATAAAAAATAGCAAGGAGAGAAAGAAAGGTAACTGCAAACACAATGTCTTGATAAGGGGAAAGAGTTCACCCTGACCAGTCAATGACCTGGAAGCAGCAAGTGGCTGCTGTTGGAGGAGTGTGTTCACATGTCATCTTGAGGATGCACACCGAGGCCAGGAAGCTGAGAGGCCGGCCGGGGGTGGGGGTGGGGCAGAGTAGAAGCTTTTAAAGGAGTCGAGACTTTATGCTATGTGTAGTGAAACAGTGCTTTGAGCAGGGGAGTCTCATGTCCCAACCCAGGGAAAGGCATGGGCACCTCCCACTTCTGGATTCTTGAGGTCCTGCCTCAAGAGTAGTAGGCAACTGGTGTCCTTTTTAAGATACCATAAAATCGGAGAGTTCCGCTGCTTCTTCCAATGACTACAGCAATTGCTAAGTACCAGGTTTTGTAACTTTAAATGCTAAAATGTTTTATTTTACCCACGAGAAATATTCAGTGTGAGGGATGAATGAAGACATAGAAATTAAGCTACCTCCTAAGGACCATAATTTTAAAAACATAGCCCTGGGGGACAATTTGGAGAATTTCATGCCCTGAGAAGATGTATTAGGTGCTTGGTAAATAGCTTGTTCACTTCTGTCTTCCCATAAAGTTAAAAAGGAAGAAATGTTAGAATAACACAATCTTTATTGCTCTGCTGTCTTTTATAATTCAGACATGATCGGCTGTCTTTGATTAACACACAACCTCAGACAGACTTTCTAATTGCAGCATTTGGCATTCTGAAATGCCACCAAACCCTGGGAAGAGCAACTGTACTAAATTAGAAAACATCGTCACTCTGTCACTCATTTAGGTTCACTGTGGTTGTGTGTCTTGCACGAGGAGTTGCAGCTCATTAAAAATGTGGAGCCTGTGATGTCTGACGACTAAGACATTCACATTAACACAGTTGGTTTCCTCCTGGTGTAAAACAATCGACATGCCAACAACTCAGTGGTTTAGTTACAGAGGAAAGAAGAGCGGTTGCAGGCCTTGGGTCAGTGTCGCACTTCCACTAGTAACAGAGCTGGAGGGTGCAGTGAGAGGAACCAGTGCACTCCAGGCTCGTGGGATTAAGGGATACTTCATGTTTTTATACTGTCCACTGGGGTAGACTGAAACAAAAGCACCAAGCACATTCAGTGAATGGAGCCTCTGTGATGGGAGGTGATGCGGTGCCCCTTCGTCTTGCCCCGCACCAGCAACCCACACAATGCAGTAGGGCAAGAATGTGACATTTTCTCTTTTACACCTGTGAGTGGGGAGCACATCCCAGAAAGATCTTATTTCCTCTTCACACGGATGCTAAAGAACAAAGCCACTTCTTGTCTGGGTTGTGATGTTTGTTTTCCAGTCTGCTGGCATTAAAACTGCACCCTAAGCACCTATCACGTCTCCTGACTTCCTGTTAAGTCCTTTTCAAAAGCTCTGGCTGTTCTATACTGGGTGTCATTTGGAATTAAAGAAAAAGATTCTACTTGCTTGGTTGTTTCATGTTATCACTGGGGGAAATCATCCCAGTTCCATTTAGAAATGATGATTAAACAGACAGCATATTGTATAAAGTCTATAGATTGAAAGGAGGATGCGTCCACTGAGCTCCAGTGAGCCACTTGGGGTTCCTTTGGCAAATACTGGAGTCAGGTGCCCTGCATGAACTGTCATAGAAATGAGTCTGGGCCTGAAATACTGGCTCAGAAATACTCTTTCATTTTTGAATTACTAACCTCCCACATTTCAGTGGTACAGTCAATAGAATTCTCATAATCAATTTTTGAGTACCTTTGTCCAAACAGGATATAAAACCCGAGTGTTTTGACTAATATAGTAAAGCTAAATTGGTCTCGATCAGTACTTTGTTAGCAAGAGCAAAGGTTGGTTTTTAGACTCTGGTGTATGTTGGGTAAAATGTGAAGGAGAACATGGTGGCTTTTCCCTAGACCTTTCATTAGAGTTGGTGTTTGAAATGAGATAAGGCATTACTATGTGTGTGTGTGGGGGGGGGGGATGTTCTCTGAGCAATCCGACAAAGAAATTGAGATGCTTCAGAAACAACAGAAAGCATGCCTTTATATTAGAACCTTCAATGAAATTGCACAAATACTACTGACCCTGACAAAAGAGACAACTGTGGGCACTAGCTGGAGGGCTATTATGCTAAGGGTATACCTGTGCCATAATAATCTCTTGACCATAAATAATTTGCTACCGATATCCAAGCCTATAGTCTAGTTAACTCTAGTTAACTCTAGTTATGAATTGCTTCCAAATTGTATAAATTACTACCTGAACTATGAAACTGGATTCTTGAATATTACCCCTCTTTCTATCCTCACCAAAATGCCAGTGGGCGATAAGCTAATCAGTGCACCTGCTAATAGTCAGTGCGGGGCTCTGAGCTCACTCAGCAGTCCTTCTCAGTTAAAGACAAATGGGAGAGCCAGACGAACACGGCACAAGTCTCTCCAGAAAGCAGCATGTTTAGCTACATGCAGAGTACTTCATAGAATTTACAGTTGGTGTATGGATCTTCTGCCTTCTGCCGCTAGATCCACAGACTGCAGAACAAGGATCGATCAAGATGGCAGTATGCTGAGGCATGAAGCAGCCTTCATCCTGCTAGACATGAGCCTACAACTCAGTGCCAGGATCAGGACATGAAGGAACAAAGGATGCAGTCTAGGGAAACCTCCATTTATGATTTTATATATATATGTATGTGTGTGTGTGTGTGTGTGTGAGAGAGAGAGAAAGAGAGAGAGAGAGAGAGAGAGAGAGAGAAAGACAGAGAGACAGAGACAGAGAGAGAGAGAGAGAGTGGGGGAGGGGGTGTTTCCTTCTAGAGAGCTATTGAAGCATAGAACGTTGTACCTAATGAAGGTGACAGCAAACAGGGAAACTGCACAGGCTGAATGGGTCTCTGTTCAGACCATCCCAAGGTATTTAGGAGGTGAGTAGAAAACATCTTTTCCCAAGAAAAGAAGCCCTCACGGTCCCTTCCTTTTCTTATTTATTAACATCGGTGTCCGTGATGAAAGACAAGTAGAAATTAGTTCTATACCAGCCATTCTTACTGAATCTCATTAGTCCATCTCCTTAATAGGCTACGTTTTATTTTTCCCCTTTTGTTTTTGTTTGCTTGTTTTTGGTAGGATCAACATTACCCCAAAGCTTTCAGTGGTTCTGAATTTAGCCATCTACCTTCCCCCCAGAGAAGACTGCAGACATGACTAATCTGAGTACTTGGGGGGACTTTAATGTGCCTGCACATCTCACCTCACGGCAGCCCTTTGGGGCAGTATACAAGTTGAGCAGTGTTCCATTCCTCCTCTGGACCAGCTCTGTTTCCATCATTACCACCAGGGCTGCTTCTGGGCTTCAGAGGCTCACTTTTGTGGTCCCCCTTCGTTTCTGTCATGCCAGAGCTGTGGCATTCTGCGGCATGTGGCCAGGAAGCAGCTTCCTCTTCACTTCTCAGATAAACTGGATCTACATTTTAACCTATCCCTCTCTGCACAAGCATTATTTGTGCCTTCCTTGTTAGAAGATGGCTACTTCTGGTTTCGTGGCATCTCTCTGTAAGGTGACTCCTTAGCATCAAGACTCCAAGGACCTCAAACCCTCAGGAGCCAGGTAAGAAGGGGGAGAATGTGGAGTCAGGTGTGAAGCATTGAGTTCTCAGCCATTTCAATCAGCATATGGTTGCCATAGCAACCACACCTAACTGCTCCCCTACCTTACTCTGCCTGCTGATCTGCTTGCTGGCTTGGGTGTCCAAGGTAATTTGCACAGACTTGCTTCAGTTCCCTGATCCACACAGTTTCTTAAAAAATTTATATCATCCCTTCTCTCGAATGTTAGACTAAGAGTTTCAGAATCACAGCATAGGGAAGTTTCTACGCAGCTTCCCCCAGTCGACAGGCGGCAAATCCATGGCTCATTTTTCTTTCTTGAGGCTTCATCCTCCCTTTTTCCTTTGAAACACTGACAGCCATTTCTGTATGCTCATGATCTGAACATCACTTCGTGATATTTTGAGAAAATAAAGATTCGAAAAATGCAGATAGGGACCTCTTCAAATTTTCAGAGATTAAACCCTTTCTACAATTAAGCCAAAGTTAAGGATGTTTAAGGGGGGGGGATTGATTTTGCACAATAAATCTAAACTTCCTCCATCTTTCATATCTTTCCTTTAAATGATCAAGGAGGCTTAGGTTTTTTTGTTTTTGTATTTAAGGAAACCAGAATATCTGTTGGATGGTCTGGTGCAGGGATGGAGGAGGACAGACAGAAAACTTGACTCTGGTTTTCTCAGTGGCATGTGTAGCCTGACAGCCATGGTTTCCATATCCTTGGGAACGGGCCATGATGAAGAAGCATCAGGTGCCATACAGGGTCAGAGCATCATCTACTCCTGGGATGATGGTGACACCAGTTACCACATATAAGAATCAACACCCGGAATTGAGTAGAAGGCAGGCCAAAGAGACTTTTGGGTTGCTAATGTGGGGAGACTCCTACCTTTAGTGTCCACAGGTAAGAGAGGCAGTCACTTTGGCTGCAGTTTGCTACCCTCTTCTGGCCTGAAGGTGAGTGACTGATGTCTCGTGACACCTGAGACATGGCTCATTTCACTGGGATGCCATCTACCCCTCTTCTCGTTTCCCATTTTAGAGTCAGCTGTAGGCTGGGCCCCTTCCCATGCCTAAACATGGGTCCACTGTTTGGCCTCCAGATTTGTCTTTCTCAGAAATCTTTCCTGATCTCTATGAGATCAAGGAGAATTACAAAGGAGATCTTCCCACTCCTCTCTAGAAAAATATAATAGCACCTCTAAGGCATGCTAATGGTCCTGTCAGTTGTATGGGTGGGTCAAGTTCTGAATGAATGTGCACTGTTTGACACAGGCACAGCCATGTCAGGAATCCCGGTGCCTCAGCCCCATGAGAGTCACAAAGACAGAGTGGGTAAGCTGAGTGAAGCTTAGAGGGATGGCAAAGCCTTCCATGAGGTTCTGAGAGTGAACATTGATGCTGTGGAATGCTAAGTCCACCATAGCTTTTCCCCGCAGATAGTCACTGCTGAAGACTGCTTTCCATACTGAGGTTAGCTAAACCTGCCTCCTTATGCACCTATATATGATGCCCTCTTTGTTTATCAGTTTGTAATGACCCACCCCCTTGTTCATCTGTATGTAAAAATCTTGTCTCCCTATTCAACTGTGTATGAGAAACACTGAGCTTTTAGAGTGCAGTGGTTTCTCCATCAGACAGCCTAACCCACCTGACTCCAGCTCTTCTGCCATATATCCCTTTTTGTTTGTTTTCATTTTCTTGATGCCCCAGTCAGATCGAATCCCTGGAGGCCATGCACTGGCTTGTCAGTCACTAATAGCATTCAACAATGTTCAGATCTCTGGCTTCTGGGTTCTGGCTTCTCGTTTCTGGAATGCCTTCCCCAGATCTTTTGGAAATGAAACAATACACATTGACAGGACCATCTAATAAAATGTGTTTATCATCTACAAGGCAGAATTAGGCAGCTGCATCCACACTGGTAAATCTCATTCCCAATGGCAGCCCTTTGAGGGTGTGTCACCTAGGAAACAAGGAGCAGTATAGTCCAATAACTTATCTGGACATGTACTATGAGCAAGAAATAGGCATTGCTCGTATGAAGCCATAGAAAAGCCTAGCCTGTCTGAATGATTCAGTACCCATCATGTCTAATTTGAGTAACAAATTCCTACAGAAAAATTGCATTTTTCCCACACTCTTTAAGTCAACTAGTGATATAAATGCTTACTCTTTAATCCAATGAAACAAGTGGACAATACACATGGAGAACTGTGAACTTCTTATAATCAACAAAGCCGAAACTCAAGCCCAGGTGTTATTGTTCTGGATTCCACGGTCTCTACTTGCATATGATGGCAGGTGACTCTCATTATGTGGTAGGAGAATAGAATGCTCCTGCATTGTGTAGATCAACCACAACATCTGATTTTCTTGTGTTTCTTCCCACTAACAATAGAAAGGATTACAGCAATCCAGTACTCGCCCCAAAATGGTTGAGCTTCCTATAATTTGCCTCTGAATAAAATTCAGGTAGTGATGGAATATGTTCTGAGCATAGAAAGTGGGATTTTGTGGGGTAAATGCTATTAGGAGAGATGGAGATTGAGAAATGTATGAGTGCCACACAAAAGGAGGGGTTACTTTCATATGTGTGGGGAGGGACGGCACTATGTCAAAGGTGCTCTGGAAGACCTGCATGCCACCAATCAGGACACAGAAGGGCAAAAGAGATCTGGCAAACAGGCAGAATTTTGGAGAAACAGTTTGGAGAGACTCTTACAAGAATCGAGGAGTGACACAGCATAGTGCAGAACAGAGCAGGACCAGAAGGTCGATGGGTGAGCCTAGAATGCTGATCTGAAATGCTCTAATAGAGCATCAGGGGCCCTGAGAGCCCAGCGGGACCGGGATCAGGAAGAGGAAGGGAAGGTTGAGAGTGCCATGTGGCTACAGAGGGACGAATGCAAGGCATGTCTGTGACATAGACAGACAGTGTGCTGTTTTGGTCAGACCTCCCTCCCACTGGGCGCCACCCCAACCCAGGCCTAGTGCTTAGCCAACAAAAATAAAATCAGTCATAAAATTAATGGAAACAATCTGGTTTTCTCTTGCAATAGAAAGAGGTTTTCTTAATTACTCTCTCTCTCTCTCTCTTTTGAATCTTGTATCTTTTAGAAGTCAACTAGGCATTAGGGGTTTGTGGCATGAGTCTTAAGAGTTATATTTTCATTTGCTGCCTGTAAACTGGTAGACTCTGAAGAGCTCTTCCCCAGGAAGGACAGTGAACACAGATTCTCTCTCTCTCTCTCTCTCTCTCTCTCTCTCTCTCTCTCTCTCTCTCTCTCTCTCTCCCCTCACCCTCCCTCCCTCCCTCTCCTTCCCTCTCCCTCTCTCTCCCTCTCGTCTCTGTCTTTCTCTCCCCCCAGGCAAAATGTATCCATCCATACCTAAGTCTTTGGTGAGACTCTCAATACAAAATTAGGTTTTCCAGTATGAATCTTATATTTGTATGAATGCTTTCCTTAAAGATAAAAGTGATTTGTATTGATAGTCTTCCCCTTTTGTTTTGTCAGATTCTCCTTAAAATGGTGTGGTTGTTGGTGGATGCTCTTGTGCCACAAACAGAAGCACATTGTCACTGATCTAAGAAAACAAGTCATAACTAGAAATAGGCTTACTTATTCCTACTAGGAAGAAGTCCAAACTCCTTCCTTGTTCCTCCCTTCCTATATAAAAATAACACAGTTCATGGCTTATTGGAAGGTACAGCATGGATGTATTACTTAGTAGAAGGCATATCACAAGATCTAAGAAAAATGCACAGGACAGGGAGAGCCAGCGATGGATAGATTTTCTGAATATATTTTGTTTCATAGATCTGACTTCAAGAATAAATTTATTTCACCACACAGGAATCCTATTCTCCCAAGAGGGATGGTTTGCAAGGCTTCCAGTGGATGTCTGAAATTGTGGATACAGGGAAATTCTAAACATATTAGAATTTTTCCTGTTTTCTATAGCCTTGCCGTTAATGGTAGAATTAATGTGTTTTCATGTGTTTTCTTGGATGCCTGCAATGCCTCACTACTTCTGTGTTCTGTGCCCATTTTATACAAAGTAAGAATTACTTAAACACAAAAGCAGAGATACTGAGACATCTGACTGATAATCAGATCATTGAATTGACAGCAAACATTACACATTTGGGGACTCCTAAGCCTCTGGCCTCCATAGACACCTATGTTCACAAGCACATACCCCGACACATAATTAAAAATAAAAAGCCAACTGTGTATAAAAATACACAGTAAAATGCTTCAAAATGAACACAGTTGGCTTGCATTTGTTGTAGATCCACTGAGTAGCACAGAAAATAATGGGTGATGGCCAGAGGGGAGAAACTTTGACACAGAGTATATACGCTTTGTCACTCTAACCTCTTGTATATATGCAGTTTTCTACAATAAAAAAAAGAGCTGTGGAGGATGAGAAGATAGCTCAGTAATGGGGCTTGCCCTGCAAGCATGAATGCCAGAGTTTGGATTCCCAGCACCCATTTAAAAAAATCCAGGCAAGCATAGTGGCTTGCTTATTTATAATCCTGGCTCAATAGGCCAATTTAGGAGATCTGCAGGGAAAACTGACTAACTAGACCAACCAAATCAGAGAGCTCAGAGTCAGCAAAAGGTGTTGCCTTAGTCCATCTCTTAACACACACACACACACACACACACACACACACACACACAATGAAGAGGGATCTTTGTTGTATTAACCCTACAGTTGTCCTCAGGTAAGTCTGGATCCATTAAAAGAAATCTCATTTATTTAACACAATGTAGACAAGCTTTTAGTACTTGAGTACACAGAAAAGAATTCAGGAGGTGAAATCTGCATGTCTATGGATGGTGTGGGCTGTTGGTGATTTATCAACTGTATAATTCTAAATTCAAATAAGAACACTCGCCTCTTGGCCCAGCTCTGTCATGCTTAGATCAGTAGTAAGGATAGTAAACAACAAAGCAAGGAAGAGGAGGATTTATACTTTCGTGAGAAGTCTCCAAAACTTGCTAGCACTAGAGATTCAGCAGGCCCTTTGGTTTGCAGGCAGTTACACAGTTACAGAAGTCCTGGATCTTGGGTGGTCACTGGACAGCCTTTGGATATGCATGCTTGAGACTTAAGAAAGGAAAAAAAAAACTAATTTTGTCTCCTTATCTAGCTGGAGCACTAAAATCAAATGATAACATGATATAGGAGGTAAACATTTATCACATCTGTTCAGCACTTCCAGGGTTAGAATCTGATCCTCTCTCTCTCTCTCTCTCTCTCTCTCTCTCTCTCTCTCTCTCTCTCTCTCTCTCTCTCTCTCTCTTTCCCCCTCTCCCCCTCTCTCTTTACTTACTACTTTATATATGGTTTTGTTAATCTGTTAGATTTCTATTTAAGCATCATGTATTTTGTCGAAGTAGAATTAATATTAGGGTTTTTAAAATCAGAGTTGTAAATAATAAAGACATTAAAGTTTTGGTTTATTGAAAACATTGGCACTTTAAAACAAAGGTTTTATATACTTTTAAAAATGGGTCTAATTCACTTCTATTTTAAAAGTATACAAATATCTTGTCAGGGTCATTAATGCCTTTAATCTTAACACTCAGTAGATAGAGTCAAGAGGATCTCTGTGAGTTTGATGCCAACCTGGTGTAGATATTGCCTTTCAAGCCAGCCAGGGCCACATAGTAAGACCCCATCTCACAAAAGATACAAAGAGAAAAGAGGCACATGAATAGACTGGTATGGTAGAACAAGCCTATAATGCCAGCATTTGCATATTTAAGGCAGAAGGAGATCTGGTTTGAGGTAGCTTGGGCAATGCAGTAAGACCAGGTCCAAAAATATGCCACATTAATAATATGCAAAGAAAACTTATCATTATTGTAAGAAAGAAAGAAAACAATTTAACACAGGGTTGGAGGGATTATTCAGTGGTTAGGAACACTTACTACACTTCCTGAGGACCTGGGTTCAAGTCCCAACACCCGCATAGTTGCTAATAACTGTCTGTAACTCCAGTTCTTAAAGGACACACTGCCTCTTCTGCTTTCCATGAATACTGCAAGCACAGGGTGGGTGCACAGATAAACATGCAGGCCAAAACACCCATATACATAAAAATATGAATAAATAAATCACACCCAAAATTGTTTAAGGATCTAATAGTGTTCAGCATCCATTCATGATAACAACTCTTCAACAATTTCAGAATAGAAGGAATGTCTGTTGACATAGTAAAGGCCATATATAACAAGTCTCCAGCCATCATCACCTTCAACATTGAAACATTCAAATCCATGTTTTATAAGACCAAGATGTTTCTACCCACATTCTATTCAAACTAACTATGAAAAGTTATAGGCAGACTAGGCATAAAGCTCAGCAGTAAAGTGCAGTAGTAAAGCACTTGCTTGGCATGTGTGAGGATGCAGGTTTGATGTTCAGCACCATTTTTTAAAAGGTACATGAATGAGTAAATTATTCTCTACCTGTTAAAAATTTGCATCATATATTCTTTCAACTAGTACTATCAATATACAGAATTGTATTCTAACATAATAACCCTCCTTACCTGTAGGTACACACTGTAAAACACCCAGGGAATGCCTAGGGTTTTGTATAGTACCATATCTCTTCATTCATATATATCTATATACATTTATATGTATGTGTGTATATACATACACATACATGCTATATATATATGTTGATATATGATACATATTAATATACAATATATGTTCATGTATGGCATATATGTTAGTATGTGGTATATATTTTAATAAGTTATATATGTTAATATGTAAAATATCTTTTTTTTACATGTATCTATAATGTTCAATATGAAATGAGACACAGAAATTAACTTCTATGATACGCTTTAATAAAAATGGTAGCATCACGGTTCTTTGTGCTTAGGTTACCTTGTTAAGTGAAAGTAGTGTTGAGGTATTATAGGAACACTGGAACACCACAGAGTTGAGCTGATGATGGAATTGGATGGCAAGTGACCAACAGGAGAGTAATCTATACACTGTGGATACACTGTGCAAAAGGATTACTCACATCCTGGGCTGGTTGCAGCAAGAGGCCATGCAATTTCGTTCTACTTCTTTGAATGGCATATGGAATTAAAAAAAAAAATAAAGTGATCACTGGGCAGTGGTGGCACACACCTTTAATCCCAGCACTTGGGAAGCAGGCAGATTTCTGAGTTAGAGGCCAGCCTGATGTACAGAGTGAGTTCCAGGAGAGCCAGGGCTACACAGAGAAACCCTGTCTCCAAAAACAAACAAACAAACAAAAAAGACAGTGATTTTGGAATTTTGTATTTTATATATATTTTGGCTGCAGTTGGCTTCAGTAAAATAAAATTATGGATGGGGAAATATTGTTCAATACAATTTATCAGTATTTTATACTCATTGCATAAATATGTATATAAATTTAAATTTTGTTAAAATTCTATAGCTAAAAATTCCCAAGAAAGGGCAAGCAAAATGGCTTAGTAGTTAAAGGTGGTTTCTGCCAAGCCTGATGATCTGTATTCCACCCTGGACATATGAGGTGGAAGGAGAGAACTTACTCCTTTCTGTAAATTGCCCTCTAACCTCCCTATATACATTTTGGGACACACACACACACACACAAATACATAAATAGTTGTTTTAAAAAACAAGATAATATGATTAAAAGTTCAGGTTGTCTTCTGAGTTGAATTACCATTACAAACATAATTGGTATATTACTTATCAAACGTATCAAAATAGAAAACAATTGTTGAACCTGAAGCTAAACTTTCCCTGGAATTACATCCTTTTAGTAAGGTAGATGAAGCAGAGCTTCCCTGCTGATGTTTCCTGGGAAGATCATCATCCAGCAGTAGAATGAACCCAGAAGCATGCTGGGAGAGACTTGCTGGGCACCAATACACTTATTGGTCCAATTTTTTATTTATTATCTCTAGGATCATATGGCTCATACTTCCATAGGTAGACATAAAATTACTTAGAGTAAAATGGGAGATGAGTGAAATAGTTTCATGGGTAGCAAGGAAGAAAAGTTATCTCTTCATGGAAAGTTTTAAAAGACTTCTTGAAGGACTACAGTCAAGGGAAAGAGGGTATTTCCAGACAAGGGGGACATGGGAGAGCAGGCATGGTCAATGTTGAGGGCTCCTCCTTCACCACAGCACAGAGTGAGATTCAGGAATTAGTAGAAAAGATGACTCAGAGCCAGTTTTCCTAGGACTCTGATTTCTTTAACCTTCTAGGAGAAGGAGGCCACTAGTGTATGTCTAAGCAGGAATCTACCCACCCAATCGACTCTAGGCAAAGAACCCTTTCCTACAGCGAAGGAGAGGGAAGGTGATAAGGAACAGGAGTCATGAGAAATGTGAACAACCAAGGAAGCAAAACATGCTCTAAAAGAATCTCAAGGCAAGAACAGAGTGGGGGATAGAAAAAAAAGTTGAGGGTAACTTTGGAAGGTAGTCTGGCAGGCCTTGGCAACTTCCTAATGTCAAGTCAAGTAGTCAGGGAGTCACAGGTCGTGGGCGATGCTGAGTTTTCTAAGTTGTGCAATGTGTTGATGATTACATAATTCAGAGCTATGGCAGGGCACAGAAAGTCCACCAGCAAAGAAAGAGAAGGCCCAATGTCTCATTCAGGTTTGTTCTTCAGAAACCAACAGATATTATGGAAATGGATGAGCCTTTCATTATATGTGATCTCTAAAGCGCAGCATCCAATAAGATGCTTTCTCTAAGGCCTTTCATTACATGTGATCCCTAAAGTGCAGCATCCAATAAGATGCACTCTCTAGGCAGCACTGATATTTTGTTTTATCATGGAATTTTGAGGATTATATACAGGTGACCTTCAAGCATAACTAACAATTGGAAATCTAGTCAACTGTTGGAAATAATCCTGTGCATTTAAAAAAGACTATGCTAAATAGAAGCATGGAAGTCAAAGGTTAAAATTAAGCCACTTGGCCTAAAATTATGCAGTCATGAGATTTAATTCCTTGGGTCATTTGGTGTTTGTTTAAATATTAAAAGAGATAATAGTTTGTTCAGTAATGGTAAGCATGGAGATGGTGTCTGGTTCAATTAGAATAAAAGAATACCTAAAAATTGAGCTAAAAACATTGAGAATTCAAAATAATTTTGAAATATTTTTGTAAATACTTGGCTAAATTACATCACTTAAAATTATTTCCCCTATATTCGGTATATTACTCCTCAGAAGTAATCCAGTAAAAGTGACTGAAATTATTTTTAAAAATTGACCATCAACTGTCACAAAGGGGAAGGGCTTATTTGAATCTCTTTATTTAAAAAAACAAACAAAAAAAAACTTTCTCTGCAGAAAGCAGTGTTAAAGTGACTAACACTGTAGGCTTTACATTGCTCCTCAGGATACAAATATTACAAAGCCTTCGAATCTACCATATCACATTTTAAAGACTACTGAAGAGACAAACACACTGCTTTCTGAAAGGTAGATTCTGGCAAACATAGTTAGACCCTTCACAATATTAAAATTAAAACAAACAAAAACACTAAAAGGAAATGTTTTCTTTCTAAACAAGGTAAGATGTAATCCTGACCCTCTGATGGAGGGTGCAGGATTTTAATGCAAGCCTGAACTAGATAAGTAGTATGAGGCCAGCCTGGGGTACATATGACCCTGCCACCCCCAGCACCAGAAACTTGGAGAGAGAGAGAGAGAGAGAGAGAGAGAGAGAGAGAGAGAGAGAGAGAGAGAGAGACCCAAATCTAGAAAAATTTGCTAAAGTGAGAGCATTCGCCCTTATTTTTAGGCCTATTATGAAGTTTGGGCTCAGGCCTCTCTGGCTCTGTGAACACACAGGGAGCAAGTTATCATAGCATCTCTATCCAACCTCCGAGGATGGTTCATGTCATCACACAGCAAAAGTGCTGGCGAAACATTTATCTAGATGAAAGACCTCAAGCAGTTAACCTGCTCAGCAGAGGCGATGCAGCCCAGCGACAGGATAATGACCTCTATCCAAATGTGGAAGGTGCATCAATTTAATACCCTGACAGCTCCACAAAAGATGACGGCAGCTCGGCAGGAGAACATTAGCCATGATAACACGCCGTACTGTATGTGAAAAGAATGAATTATAAAGCACAATGCTATTTGGGCCGAGGAGGGATTTTTTTTTCCCTTAACCAACTTTATATTTAGGACGATAGTCATGCCTAAAGCTTCCATTCTTCTTTACCTGAAGAATATCCTGATAAGAGTAAAAAGGCAGTGTGGATTAAATTGACAGCTTAAACACAAATGGAGTTTCCTATCCAATCCAGGAAATGCTGCACATCTCTGTACCATTATTTGAGAGTACAGTCCCCAAGTGTCGGTAAATTGGCTTAATCCAGAAGAGAAAGACTGGTAACTCGAATGGATATGTCCAGCATTTCTCTGTGTGTTATTGTGTTTAATTTGATTATTTACATTTTTGTTTTATTTTATTTTGGGGAGACAGGGTCTTACCCTGTAGCTCAGGCTCACATACCCTCAAGTGTTGGGGTGACCAAAATGTTCCTCCAAGCCTGGCTTGTCTTATTTTTAACTAGGAAAGGTATGAGGCACCCTTTGGGGGTTTACAGACCCTTAGCTATTAAATGTCCCTACTGCAGATTCCCTTTCAAAAAACAATTTAATTCTAAAGTAGCAGCATGCTCTTACTTGTATGTTTATCTAGGGGCCTTTCCTCTGTGGTGGGGTTTCAGCCTGTGAGGCTTTCTCTACACATGGCAGGCAGCTGTCAGAACCAGTGTGAGGGGTGAAAGGGCAGCCTGGCTGCTCTGTTAAATCACGGGGTTCCATCAACATCTCAGAATTCCTGCCGAGTGGGAGCTGGGAGACCACAGATTAGAGTACACTGGAGTGTGTATATTAGGTCACTTGGTGTCTATCAAAGCAATAGCACGCCGGTGAGCTGTACAATAGGTTTTACTGTGTTCTGTTCAAAGGAAGTGTAAGGAGGGTGGACATGTGTGCAGCAGACCACAGCTGAAAGCTGAATTCTCCTTGTCTTTAAATGGATGGATTTACTATCCACAAGATGAATGAAGAACAGGGGCACCATGAGTTGCTGTGGAAAACATGTAGGGCTGGTGGTTTTATTCAGCTCTTGGAAACGGCCTGTGATGAAGCACACAGAACCCTCCGCCCAGTCCCAAGTAGGGAAAAGGTGCCTGGCCATGTATGGCTTGTTGTCCTGGACCCACTTCAGAATTCCGGATGTTCCCTTTGCCCTAGTTTTCAGAACTTCAATGTGCACATTTATAAGCTGAAAATACCATTCTTTTCTCCTGCCCACAAGGGGAAAATAAATTCTTAAGTAAGAAAGGAATTTTAAAAGTATGAAAGGAACTTGGTGCAAAATGATAATGGAAATAGGAAATAAAGCTTAATATTTAACTAACTAAAAACTGAAATGAAACTAGTGCTAATCCATATTTGGTATACATGTAAATAAAAACATTTGCTCTCAATGCTTACTGTTCAATTTTTAAATGTAGTAAAATTAATATTCCATAAGGCATAATATAATCTTTAACATGCTATATGTGTTTATATACACAGATATGTATATATGATATATATATGTGCCATCTATGTATTTATGTGTGTATATGTATATATACACACACACACACACACACACACACACACACACACACACACATATAATAACCAGGTCTAACAAGAAAAGCAAAATATTAAAAAGTTTAAACAGTTTTACATAATTCCTTACTATTATTTATGCAAGGCAGTCATTGATTGTGGTATATGCCTGCATTTATATAAAAAACAATAGCTAATACTAAAATGAATGCTACCTGTTGGACATGGTTCTGATAACTTGATACGAATTCTCTTCTTTGACATAACCATACATATGGTGGCTAAAGTAAATAGCTTTCAGCCTAATCACATATGTCAGTCTTGTTTGAGACAAGGTTTCACAGTGTAGTTCATGCTGGCTTAGATGCATAGCAGTTCTCCTGCCTCAGCCTCCTGAGTGCGGGGATTATGGGAAGGAACCACCATGCCCAGCAGGGATCTTTACTTTATAAAAATAAGCCCGCATTATAGTCCCAAGTTGGGTCAGGCACTTTTTCTAATCATGTAAAGTGAGAATAAGCCAACCACTCTCTATGAAACGACTTATCTTTGTTTTTCTAAATTAGAAATATTTGTCATTATTTGGAAATGAGTCCCCGAAGGAAACCTTTAAAAGACAGAGAAGAAATTCATAGACTACATTTCATTTTGTCTGTTACTGGGTGACAAAAGAGAGCAATACGATAGCAGCGACAGGCACAGAGAGAGCTGCGCTAGAGGCTTTGGGGGCCTTCCCTTCAATCAGGGCAGGTTGTCTTTGTGTTCCAGGGACCTTCACGAGAGGATTTAAGGTTAAAAAACAAACGAACAAACAACCTCAGAAGATCCAATATAATTCCAAGTCCCATCCTTTCTCAAAATTCAGCTTAAGTGAGAACTGAAAAAGGTTCTACTTTTCTGGACATTATTATCAAGTGAAGTGAGGCCCAGGTGTCCCTTCCCCACTCTGTGCATGGCCTCTTCACCAGTGGCTGATTCCTTCATGAGCTTGCTGGCAGGCACAGGAGCGGACATTGCTTTGTCCTGTAACAACAACCATTTGGATACAGACTGAGGTGCGTCCTTAGGACTGGCCAGAGAACCTCAGCATACACTCTACGGATAACAAAATGGAAACAGAGATGTACTTACAACAACATTGACCTATATTCAGACCTGATGAATAAGAAGCAAAGAAGTAGAATTCCTTGTAGGGCAGCAAGCTTCAACACTCTGTTTCTGGGCTTGATTAGCATCATAAGAGAAAGTAATGACCTGTGCAGGACCTGATTGTAAAGTTTTCATTTTTTTTTAAGATGTATTTTCAACAGTCGAAAAGAAATCATTCATTTTTAATGCCCAAATTGTTTTGCTAATATTCTTCCTAAAAGCATAACTTTAAATGTAATATAGATATAATATTTTATATGATGTATGAGTAAATCCATCATTTACTTACTTCTATGGTGAGACATTTGAAATTTACTCTTTTAGTGACACTGAATTATTCAAATCATTGTCAACAGTCAGTGTTGTTCATCAGATCTCAAAACTAACTTCTTTCCTTCTGTCTATGTGAAACTCCCCATTTCCATCTTCTCCACTTTCCATCAGCCCTCTGGTGACCACAGGTCTATTCTAATTCCACAAGGTCAGTTTTATTAGGTTCCTCATACAAGTCAAATCATGCAGCATTTTTCTCTGTGTTTGACACATTTCCCTTAGTCTTAATTCTTTCATATTCATCCACATCATCACAATGACAGGACTTCCCCTATTTATGGCTAAGCAGTATTCCACTGGGTAAATATACTATATATTCCTTACCCAGACGCCAGCTGATGGACACTTAAGTGAACCCCATACATTAGGTGTCACAGTGAATATGCAGTGCAGGTGTCCCTCTGGAATATCAATTGCAGGTCTTGTAGAGATGAATACTCAGAAGCAGGACCACTGGTTTATATCAGAGTTCTGTTTTACAAGTGTCCTCCATTAACAAGGTACACAGGTTCTCCTTCCTCAAAATCTCCAACACTCCTGTTCTATCTTCTGTATGACTGGCATAGGTCACCACCTCATTAGTGATGCCAAATCTATTTTTTCATGTCTACTGGGCATTTGCATATTTTATTTAGAAAACAGTCTGTTCTGACTCTTCATATTTTCATTGTTCTCTACCATGCTACTAGATTGCTTGGGCTCCTTATATATTTTAGATGCCAACATATCAGTTGTGTGGCTTGCAAATATTTTCTTCCATATTCTGTGGTCTGTCTCTTCTCTTTGTGCATTGCCTCCTGTACTATGCATCATCTTTTTAACTTAGTACTACAGTCACCTGTGTCTCTCTTTAGTTTTGCTACCTGTTCTTTCAGAATTGCATCCTTCACAAAATACTGCCTACACTTAGTTTGTGGAGCCTTCCTGCCATGTGTTCTTCTAACAGTTGAACAGTTTTGGGTCTTCTAGTTAAATCTCAGTCTATAATCCATTTTCAGTGGATTTTTGGATATGATGTATAATAAGGATCTAGTTTTGTTCTTCGCATGTGGACATTCAGTTTCCCCAAAATCATGTATTTAAGATACCATCTTTCCCCATTGTATTGCTGGCACTTTTATCAAAAGTCAACTGAGCAAAGGGCCAGTGAGATGTCTCAGCAGGTAAAGGAGCCTGCTGTGCTAACGTGGGGACATGGATTTGAGTCCTGGGACCCACATAAAAGTGGAAGGAGAGGAATGACTACACAAAGTTGTTCTCTGACCTCCGTACACAAACTGGCACACGCCCCCCCCCACATACATCACACATACACACACACACACATTATTGTAAAAAATCGGCTGAATTTTCAACAGATGGTGCTGGCTCAACTGGCGGTTAACATGTAGAAAAATGCAAATCGATCCATTTCT
>NW_022196901.1:1805973-1889978 GCF_008632895.1 Mastomys coucha
TTGTTTTTTGGAGGGGAAACCGGGAATGGAGAAAGTTACATGTAAATAAAGAAAATATAAAAAAAAAATCGGCTAAACATAAATGTGATTATTTATTGCTAGGTTTTCTATACTGTCTCATTGGCCAACGTATGTGATTTTATGTCAGTTCTGGTCTGACTATAATTTTTATATTTAAATTCTTTATTTTTTGGAGAATCTCACACATTGGTATGCATCATTTCCACGCATTTCTCTGCCTGTTCCAGCTCTCATCCCTTTCGCCTTTATAACCTCATCTTCTGGGATTCTTATTGGTACAGATGCACTATCGCTTAACATATATTTTGGTTGTGCATGTGATATCATAGCTTTCTTCATTTTGCTCAAGGTTTTCTCACTATGTGAAGACTTTGGGAGGGTTGGGTTCATGTGTATTTCAGAACTGATTTATTGACTTTTCTTCTCCCCTTTTTGCAAGAGGACATTGGATGATTTCCTGGGGCTGCACTGAATCTGCTGACCACTATAGGTTATTTAGCCATTTTAATAGTATTAATTCTAATCCATGAACATTTGTACTTAAAAAAAAATCATCCATTGGTGTTTTACAGTTTTTACTGTGTACATATGACTTTTCTCTTAATTTTCCATTCAGATGGTTTGTTACTTATATACAGAAAACTAGACATTTTTGCATGTTGTCTTTGAAACATGGAATTTCATTGACTTTGGTTTTCAGTTTTAACATGTTGTACTTTTTAAATTATTTTGTATTCACTTTACACCCTTATCCCTGCCCCTCCGTCCTTTCCTCCCAGTCCCACCCTTACAAATCTCTCCCCCATTACCTCCTCACCCTCTCCTCAGAGAAGGGGAAGGCCACCTTGGGATATCTAGCTCAGCTGGACTAGGCATATTCTCTCCCACTGAGGCCCGACCAGGCAGTAGGGGGATCCAATGGCAGACAAAAGAGCCAGAGACAACCTCCACTCAAATTGTTAGGGGACTCACAGGAAAACCAAACTGTACATCTGCTACAAATGTGTAGGAAACCTAGGTCCAGTCCCTCCATACTCTTTGGTTGGTGGTTCAGTCTCTGGGAGCCCCCATGGGCCCAGCTTAGTTGTGTCTGTAGGTCTTTTTGTGGTTTCTTTGATCCTTCCAGCTTGCTTACTTCTATCCTCCAGTCCCTGAGCTCCACCTGATGTTTGGCTGTGGATCTCTGCATCTGTTTCCACCCAATGCTGGTTAAGATTCCACCTAACACCCATCAGAAGGTACAAGATAAAAAAATCTCCAGGGACAGCACATGCTAGCAAGGGTGGGGAGGAAGGGGATCACCACTCTATTTTGGTAGGAATGCAAACTTGAACAAGCACAACCAATTTGGTGTTTTCTCAGAAATTTGGGAATAGTTCTACTTCAAGACCCAGCTATACCACTTCTGGGCATGTACCCAAAAGATGCTCCACCATGCCACAAGGACACTTGCTCAACTATGTTCATAAGAGCCTTATTCATAATAGCCCAGAAACTGGAAACAACTGACAAATGGATTTTTTTTTAAAAAAAAAAAATTGTGGTTCATTTACACAGTAGAATACTAGTGAGCTATTAAAAACAAAGATATCATGAATTTTGCAGACAAATGAATAGAACTAGAAAATACCATCCTGAGTGAGGTAACCCAGATCCAAAAGGACATGCATAATATGTACTCAGTTATAAGTGGGTATTAGTCATAAAGTACAGGCCAACCACACTACAAGCCACAGACCTGAAGCCAAATAACAAGGAGGGCCCAAGGGAGGATGATTGAATCTTCCTCAGAAGAGGAAACAAAATAGGTATCAGAGGTGGATGGAGGGAGAGAACTGGATAGGACTGGGGATGGGGTGGGGAGCAAGACAGGGAGGAGGATCAGATGTAGGGAGAGCAGGGGACAGAGAGAAGAAATCTGCAGTGGGGGGGAGGGGTAAGCGCTAGGACTTGCCAGAGACCTGGGATCTAGAGGGAGGCCCCTGGAGATCTATGGAGGTGACTCTAGCTGAGACTTCTAGCAGTTAGAGATATGGATCCTGAAGTGACCACCTCCTGTAACCAGGAATGACTCCCAGTGGAGGGATAAGGATACTTCTACCATGTTTGATGAACGCTTTAGATTTCCATGAATGAGATCATGTCATCCATAAGCAGACATTGTTGTTTCTTTTTTATTAGGATGCTTTTCATTTCGTTCTCTTCTTTCATTCTATTTTATATGTTGAATAGATGGGTTTTTTTTTTCTAATCTTGAAAAATGTGGATGATCCAACTGCCTTCTAGAAACCAGTTTCATTTCATAGATCTCTGCACACATGGGCAGCTACAGGCTGCCGCACCGCTTTCAGAATAATTAATTAAAAGACACTTCAAGTTCAGCCTCTTTACAAGGCCGTCCAATTTATTTATAACTTTTATTAATTCAGAAGTCAGTTGCCCCTCAATGGCGCACTTATGTTCAACTAGGTCAGGTCCACTGGGATGATATGTGGTCTTACACAGGAGACACACAGAGCCTGTAAGGACAGCTGGCTCAAACTACCAAATACACTTCCTGTCTCTAGATCTAACTGTGTGGATCTGTTAGACTTTTGTAGAAAAATATATAGAAATCTAGATATGCATTTCATAAGGCTGCCTACATAAGGCCTTCTACACACAAGGCTGCCAGTACTGGAGAAACAGCATTTGGCACACAGTCCATTCATGACAGTTGGTTTTCTGCAGCTTGCTGTAGGTAACAATGAAGGGCATCCAAGTGAGTAGAAACACCGAGAGCAGTTTTCTCACATCCTGTTAGCTTACTCAAAAAGTATGTGTTTGCTGACCAAGCCACAAAAAACTGTTTTTAAGCTAGCTTGCTGCAAATCCAATAAAATTTAGCAATGGGCCATCTTAAAAGTGATACAAGGCTTAAACCCAGAGAGAAGGATTGGAGCCGGACGCCTGCCTCTGGGAGCAGTAGACTCTTGGAATTGTCAGTCAGTAGGACTCACTGGTGGATGACACTGGAGGTATCAGGAGCCTTGGCAACATAGAACACCACTTTCTCTCAGAGCAAAGGAGTTGAGAGGCAAGCATGGTGCTGCATGCCAGATGCCAGGCTTCTGGACCTGGGAAAGGACTGTGAGGTGTCTGAGAGAAGACGAGGCTACCTGATGAGTTTGAGGCCAGTCTGGGCTTTACATGGTGACTCTTTTATCAAAATAAAGGAAAAAAAAGAAAAAAAGAAATAAGTACTCACAGAGTTAAGTGACATTTTCAAGGTCACAGCCAATTGGTGGCAAGGTTAAATTTAGTCTAAATCCTTTGTCTTTGGATTCCTAATAAGGTGCTTATCCATTTCATGACTATAAATGTGATTAAAGACAGGTAAACCACACCAAGTGCTTGCAATCTCTATGCTAGGGCTTGATTATTAGATATGTACTGCTGACTCTCACAGTCATCTGAGGTTGGAAGAAATGTGTAGTAATCTAAATGTCACAGGCCTGGAAGTAATCAAAAGGACGCCGAATGTTAGTTACCACTGTGCATAATGTTTGTAAAGTAGCTGTGGTCGGCTGCAGTGTATTATTAGAGCTTGGGTTTTTGTTGTGACGGTATGAACTGAGCTGCACAGGGGACGCTGAAGAGCGATTACAAAAATACCTTTCTTTCCCTACTGTCCCTCAAGCAGCAGGGATCAAATAACTGTTTCTCGGCTGTCTGTCTTTTAAACAAAAATATCTGCTTCACTCAACACATATCTGTGGCAAGTTGGCGGCTGCTTCTCCTCTGTGCTGCTCTATATTTTTGAGACTCCAACCAAGGATCACCAGGGGATACCGAGACTAGAAAGGGCCTGACATGATGTTTTACAAATTTATCTTGGATTCCTTCAGTGCGTCACAGTTTGTGTTCAATAAAGGCAGGCAGTATAGAACAGGGAGGCAGAAGGGGTCTGCGATTGGATGCAGGATGAGAAGAATTATATGTAGCTAGCTCTGGTATCTGATAGGCTATCTACTGAATACGATGGCTTCCATTTGCATTTTGGGACAGATGCTATTATGCCAATGATGTAATGCATGCCTCTTAATCAGCAGCAACACAGCCAAGTTTACCTACACTTCCCAGGAAATCAGAGTTTGATGGGAGCTTTATAATTTACCTGACTCTGTATCTGGTCACTAATCCCCCAGTTTCCTTATCTAACTATGGGCCTAACAACCTGCTACCTGGACACATTCTTTAGTGTTCTTTTGTCCTAACAGACAAACAATAGGACTAATAATGATAGCTCTCTCTGAGGGATGCTATAAAGTTTAAATATGTAATATATTCAGGATTTACAGAGAGACTTGGGATTATGTTACATCTCTTGACTATAATTATTGTTTTTACTACCCAGCATTCAGACTTCCTTGTAGTTTTGGATATCAGGTGGCTATGATCTCTTTTACATCAATGAAGGAATGGTTAGTTAAGGTATTGTATGTTGTATGGCTATAATTTATTCATCAATTCTATTTTTAAACACAGTTTATTCCCTATGTTCTGCTGTGTAAACACTGTGTAATATCCATCACTTTAAGGAATCTATCCTTACAGCCTGCCCCTGGAGGTTGATGTGACTTTACCTCATAAATTCTAAATGATTAAACTAAGATTGAAATAATATCTGATGCAACCACACAGCTAGTAAGCATTATATGAAATACACAATCCTGTGCCTTTGGCTCCTTATCTGTTCCCTGGCCATCTTCTTATCCATAATGGCTGTGATGATAATCAATCTGTGTATACAAAGTTACAAAGCCACATACATTTTCTCTCTCCACAGTAATTCAGAATTATACCAATGAGGGCAGCTGAGGAGGTGTTCCTGATCATTATATTAGACAAGAGGAACATTTAGATATGTTATATATAAGGTAACTACAGTTAATACCAGCCTCTTATATCTTTCAAAACAACTAAGAGTAGATCTTCTCATTATGAAGAAATGGCAGGTGAGCGAATTAGACTCTAATTGTACACTTATATCAAATCCTTAAATGGACATAATTGTAATTTTCAATTCAACTCATTTAGAAAATAGTTTAAACGAGTTGCAGTTGTATTTTCCCTTGGACCCCAACACTTCAGTTCAACCCCCCTGACCTCTTGTTGAAGTCACTGACACCATCCAACAGTACTTCTACTGTCCTGTAAAGAACTCAGACACTTTCTTGTACCAGTTCATTCAAGATTACTGGAACAAGCAAGAAGAGAGTGCAAATCATGGGCCCAAGGAGATAAGATATTAACATTTCAGCAAGAAGGTCTACCTTGCTGTTTTAACATCTGCTACATGCTAGGATAGCCTATTTACTAAAATCTGGCTAAACACCTTGTTAGTCATGGGGGTATTCCTGCTATCACTTTTGGAAATAGTATGAAAAAACCACACAGGTGCTAAATTTAGGGACATGAAGATTTTTTTTTTAAAATATAGATAGGGATGTTAACTAAGACAACACCATGCAAGTATCCTAAATTCATGCTTCATAGGATTGTGAATTTAGAGATCACAGGTGTTCCAAGTCAGTGGGATGACGGTGGCAGTGTCACACATTCAAACTGAGACTATCTATCCTGACTGCATGTCCTTTCTCCAAGGAGATCTACAACAATAACACCATTAATAATGATGATAGCTGAAGTTTACTGATCGCTCAGTATGTATGTGTTTGACAGCACTCTAAGTACTTTAAATATATTAATTTCATCCTTTTAATAAATCTGCAATATAATAATTTTTGCTGTTATTGTCTCAATTTGATATATAAGGAACAAAACTGCAGACAGGGAAACTTATGGTTTGGATAATGCTCTGTAATGGGATGCATGTAAAACGATTCATAGCTAGCTGATAAACACTGGGGAAACAAAGGGATCCTGAGGGTTTTGCCATCATCAGTAGCCTGTCCTCTGAAAGCTTCTTAACAAGATGGTTACTGGAAGGTGGTAGCACTAAGCAGTTGGTCCTGGTTGAAAGAAGCAGACAACTGAGGCAGTGCCCAGGAAGAGGCTAGCTTGTCCCGATCCCCTTTCTCTTTGCTTCCTGGATGTCTCACAATGAGCAGCTTTGCTCTACTGTGAGTCTCACCATGACCTTCTGTTTTACCCAAACTAATGGACCCAATCAATGATAGGCTCAAACCTCCGAAGACAGGAATCAAGGTAAACCTCTCCTGAAAGCCAACCTCAACTTACTCATTTTCTTACCTTTTTTTTTTCTGTCCCAGCACCCACAAGCTGACTGGCACAGTATCTTTCCAATTTACTTGGCCAGTACTAGTGCTTGACTCCAGTAGCCTGGCCTGCCAACTTTGGCTTTCCCCAGGCCCTAGGCCTGGAAGTGTCCTTGGTTCTTGCATTTCCCACACATAATGCACAAAGATTTGCTTCCACTCATCCTTTCTATTTGGTACTCCAACTTGTATCTCCCCTGTCTGAACTGTCCAGTCAGGTCTCTCATTCAGATGGTTTTCCTACTCGGCCATACACTCTTGTGAAAATGAAAGGGATTCACACTAATCACTGAACAAACAAATCACATCCTTTCAACACAAGGCTTAGATGGCTGCTAGGAATACCAGAAGAAGAAACACTTAATAGAAATTAATGAAAAAGCATACATGAATATAAATAAAATACTTTTAGAAGCATTTAAAGAGACAACAGCATCTCTACACTATCTTAAACAAAAGAGCCAATTAAATAAAAGCATGCCACTTGATTGGATGAGCAAGGTTGACTTGGGATTGTAGCAAGCACTCCACAGAAGAAAGCTTTGTGAAAACTAGAGATAACATGCTTCTTTTGAAATGATGTTCTTCTGAAAGGAGACCAGCATGGCCATATTTGTATAATGTGACACTCCATGTAATATAATCCTCTCTTGAGGGTTTTCCATCGTCTGTCCATGCCAAGGTAACTGTCTACCAAGGAAGGCAGTAATTAGCCTCCTACTTACACCTCTCTTTCCCAGGTTTAAAAGAAACATATCAAGAGAATAGGAAATGTTTTCTAAGCATCAAGCTCAAGGCAGGCTGAATTAATCTGCTATCTTGACTTCTTTGGAGATGTTATTACATTAGTGTTAAAACATGTACATAAATTTCATGTTGACATGCTATTTTACAAAATATTAATAGAAATTATTGACCCATAAGTTGTGGGGGAAACTAGTATTTTATTTATTATGTTTTTTTCCATGTGCTGAATGCTAAGAAGAATTTCTTAGTATCTATTTCCTTCTGTTTCAGTATTTTACAGTAGTTCATTTTGTAAGTGTGCCTTAGGTTTAAAAGCCATTTCCAGGTTGGTGGTGGCTCAGTAGATAAAGGTACTCACATCCAAGCCTGAAGAGTTGTTTGATTCTCAGAACCTACATGGTAGAAGGAAAGAACTGTCTGACCTCTGCCAAGTTGTCCCCTGACCTATACACACAACACACACACACACACACACACACACACACACACACACACTCAAAAATAAGTTTTGTTTCATTGAGTTTTATTTAGTGCAAAGAAGTTGTCTGCCTCAAGGTCTTTAAAATGTCAAAGTAGGGATTTATATTTTAAGTTTACTTTATTTTTTTATTTATATATTTATGTATTTATTTACTTATGCACCTGTTTACCATAGTGTTGTGGGTACGGAGGTCAAAGTACAACTTTCTGGAATTGGTACTTTTCTTCTACTATGTAATTCCCAGAGACCAAACTCAGGTCATCTTTGATAGCAAGCTTCTTTACCTACTGAGCCATCTAGCCTGCATAAGGTAAGGGTACCCCTGAGATGGGTGGGTCATCCTAAAAACCCTGTCTCATTTTTATTGGCTTAGAATACTCCTCAAGTTGAGTCAAATTCATTTTCCTTCATTTGGTATTAAAGTTTAATGTACAAATATTACATATACTATATATTAAATATTTAAATAATTTCAAACCTGAGCAGTTAAAAATCAATATATAATTACAAAGTAGATCTTTGACAACACATCTGCTTTACTTAACCCCTCCATGCATGAATTTGCTTTTTGAGAGTTGATTATATAATAAAAACTTATTTCTGCTTCATTTCATAGTACAGTATTTATATACATACCACACACAGGCTGTGGCTAAAGATTTTTTTTTGCTTCTTAAGCATGGCTAAAACTGGTAGGGACTCTGCCAGTTCTTCAGCCCATGGGAATTCAGTGTCCCTAATTTCCCTGCCAGTGGAATAGTACTATGCTCTGAGAGTCCTGGGCTTCAGTGCTCTCCCCACCTGCAAGGAGGGCCACAAAGACCAAGCTTTCATTCCCACTGTGCCACACTAGTGTAATTTGATGAAGTTTTGATAAGGACACAAGCAAAGACACACAGTCTTTAGCCACCCACATGGCTTTTTTCTATTATCTCTCATACCCTCTAATTTTTATTCTTTTCTTGAAAAAGGACTTCAGATTTCATACAGAAAATATCCCATTTCCCTACCCTCAAGAAGGAAGAGCTCATCTTTATATGTATACAAAATATTTCTTCAGACAAACATATTATCTTACATAAGGGGAATTCTGATCATGTCTATTAAACAGTGTAAGGGTGTCTCCCCAGTGCTTGAACTTACATTACCTGGTAATATGGTCAACCTGGAAACCCAGAGCTCACCTAAACCTATCAGACCTGCTGATGTGCCTCTAAGCTCACTCATTATCTGAGAGTGAAGATGCCAGTGCCTGAAAGCACCACCATGAACCCATCCCAGAATCCATCACAAGCCATACTCACATCTCAGGCCCTTTATGTTTGTCATTGCAGAAGGCCCACACACAGCCTTCCCTTTCTCTGGCACTTTTCCATGCAAATTGGTTTTTTTAAAATATTTTTTATTGGATATTTTCTTTATTTACATTTCAAATGATATCCCCTTTCTCGGATTGCCCCCCACCCAGAAACACCCTACCCCGTCCTTCCTTCCCCTGTTTCTATGAGGGTACTTGCACCCACCCACCCACCAACTCCTACCTTCCTGCCCTCAATTCCCCTACACTGAGGCATTGAGCATGCATAGGACCAAAGACCTCTCCTCCCATGGATGTCCCACAAGGCCATCCTCTGCTACATATGCAGCTGGAGCCATGTGTACTCCTTGGTTGATGGCTTAGTCCCTGGGAGCTCTGTGGGATCTGATTGATTGATATTGTTGTTCTTCCTATGGGGTTACAAACCCCTTCAACTCCTTCAGTTCTTTCTCTAACTCCTCTATTGGGGATTCCACACTCAGTCCAATGGCTGGCTTTGAGCATCCGCCTCTGCATTTGTAAGGCTCTGGCAGGGCCTCTCAGGAGACAGCCATTTCAGGCTCCTTTCAGCATGTACTTCTTGGCATCCACAATAGTGTCTCTGTTTGGTAACTGTTTATGGGATGGATCCCCAGGTGGGACAGTCTGTGAGTGACTTTTCTTTCAGTCTCTGTTGCACACTTTACCTCCATATTTGCTCCTGTGAGTATTTTGTTCTCTTTCTAAGAAGGACTGAAGCACTCACACTTTGATCTTCCCTCTTTTTGAGCTTCATGTGGTCTATGAATTGTAACTTAGGTATTTGGAGCTTTTGGCTAAATAGCCACTTATCAGTGAGTGCATACTATGTGTGTTCTTTTGTGATTGAGTTACCTTACTCAGGATGATATTTTCTAGTTCCATCCATTTGCTTAAGAATTTCATAAATTCATCGTTTTTAATAGGTGAGTAGTACTCCATTGTATAGATGTAGCACATTTTCTGTATCCATTCCTCTGTTGAGGGACATCTGGATTGTTTCTAGCTTCTGGCTATTATAAATAAGGCTGGTATGAACATAGTGAACCATATGTCCTTATTATATGTTGGAGCATCTTCTGGGTATATGCCCAGGAGTGGTATAGCTGAGTCCTCTGGTAGTACTATATACATTTTCCTGTGATTTCCAGAGTGGTTATACCAGCTTGCAATCCCACCAGCAATGGATGTGTGTTCCTCTTTCTCCACATCCTTGCCAGCATTTGCTGTCAACTGAGTTTTTGGTCTTAGCCATTCTAACTGGTGTGAGATGGAATCTCAGGGTTGTTTTGATTTGCAGTTCCCTGATGACTAAGGATGTTGAAATTTATTTATTTGCTTCTCAGCCATTTAATATTCCTCAGTTGAGAATTCTTTAGCTCTGTACCCCATTTTTAATAGTGTTATTTGGTTCTCTGGAGTCTAACTTCTTGAGTTCTTTGTATATGCTGGATATTAGCCCTCTATCCGATGTAGGATTGGTAAAGGTCTTTTCCCAAATTGTTGGTTGCCATTTTGTCCTATTGACACTGTCTTTTGCCTTACAGAAGCTTTGCAATTTTATGAAGTTCCATTTGTCAACTCTTGATCTTAGTGCATAAGCCATTGGTGTTCTGTTCAGGAATTTCCCCCCTGTGCCCATGAGTTCAATGCACTTCCCCAGTTTCTCCTCTGTAAGTTCCAGTGTATCTGGTTTTATGTGGAGGTTCTTGATCCACTTGGACTGCTTTATACAAGGAAATAAGAATGGCTCGATTTATATTTTTCTACCTGCTGACCACCAGTTGAACCAGCACCATTTGTTGAAAATGCTGTCTTTTTTCCACTGTATGGTTTTACCTCCTTTGTCAAAGATCAAGTGGCCATAGGTTTGTGGGTTCATTTCTGGGTCTTCCATTCTATTCCATTGATCTTCCTGCCTGTCTCTGCACCAATAACATACAGTTTTTTTTAATCACTATTGCTCTGTAATACAGCTTGAAGTCAGGGGTGGTATGATCCCCCCAGAAGTTCTTTTATTGTTGAGAATAGCTTTCACTATCTTGGGTGTTTTTGTTATACCAAATGAATTTGCAAATTGCTCTTTCTAACTCTATGAAGAATTGATTTGGAATTTTGATAGGGATTGCATTGAATCTGTAGATTTCTTTTGGCAAGATGGCCATTTTTATTATATTAATCCTGACAACGTATGAGCATGGGGAATCTTCCCATCTTCTGAGATCTTCTCCAATTTCTTTCTTCAGAGACTTGAAGTTCTTGTCATACAGATCTTTCACTTGATTGGTTAGAGTCACCCCAAGGTATGTAATATTATTTGTGACTATTGTGAAGTGTGAATTTCCCTGATTTCTTTCTCAGCCTGTTTATCCTTTGAGTAGAGGAAGGCTACTGACTTGTTTGAGTTAATTTTATATCCAGCCACTTTGCTGAAGTTGTTTATCAGGTTTAGGCGTTCGCTGGTGGAATTTTTGGGGTCATTTAAATATACGATCATATCCATGCAACTTGCTTTATCTTGGAAAGGACATTAACCTTCAGAGAAAATGCCATGGAAATTACAGGATGTTTCAAATTCTAAGAACATATGGATTGTAACTAATTTGCATCTCCATGAATGGATCTGGAAGTATGATAACTAACCAAAGTAAAACATTCTCTGCTTGGCAAATGTACATCATGAGAGTCTCTTGGGAGCTCTGAACTTATCCTGGCTTTGGAAAATTACAAAAGCAGCATACATTAAGTCGGGTAGAGTACTCTGAGCCCCGGGGTTCCTAATGAAGAATGCTTCTGATACTCGTGTGAAGAAGTTGGACATAAGTACATGCTCTCAGCATATGTTAGTACCTTGTTTACTTGAGAAGCATGGAGGCACTGTAACCTGGCCATTAGGAGTTCTGCCTCCAGAATGGACTTTCTGAGTTTGTATGCCAGCCCTAAAGCATTAATTTTGTTTCACTTTGCTTCACATTGAGAAGGCAGAGACCTGGGGCTTGTTGGCCAGTCAGCCTAGACTACCTGATGAGCTCGGGGCTAAAGAGAAACCTGGTGTCAATTAAAATTGACAACACCTGAGGAATTCACATGAGATTGACCTCTGTTATCCCATACATGTGCAAATACACACACACATACATAGCCTTACATATAGGTATATACACACACATAAAGGCTACTCTTTATAGAATAATAATCCACTTTTTGTTTACACAGAACATGCCAGAAATCACAGATATCAAAACTACCTGACCACAAACCTATAATATCAACAAGTAAGAGTGATAAGCACTTTTTGCATGTCTAGTGATTATGAGGGTATGTGTTTGAGAGTGTTATATCAGTCATTTCTCAGGACATGTCTGTGAGTTATAAATTTGATGCCCCTTGATATCTGGATAAAGCCAGGGGCCTACTTTCCCAAGGCCACAAAATGAACATTTCAGAGCTAGCACTCAAACCCGGAAAGTTCATTCTAAAATGAGAACTCCTAATGGCCAGGCAATAAGGTCTTAATGCTTCTCTAGTAAACGAAGTACTAAGATATGGCAATGGCATATACTATGTAACATAAATCTCTTATGTGTCAAATATAAAAATGCTGTCATTAATTGACAACAATAGCTTGTAAGATTGGTATTACTAGTACTTGGAAATGAGGAGTCTGAGCCTTGGAGATGCTTAACCATTTGCTTAACCATGGACAATGGATGTACAGTAAGAAATGATGTTGCTGGGATTTGAATTCAGATATGTGAATATGAAGCAAAGCTAGAAGCAGGATGGAATTTATAAAGGACAACTCACAGTAGTAGGTCTCTTGAGCATCATGGACAAAAGCTGACTATGGTCAGGGTCCCTGTGCTCACTACATAGTCTCAGCCATCAGTAGAGCATTTAGTTACAGTTTGCCTTATGGACTTATTATGTTTATTCTTCTAGTAGAGGGAGAGAGAAGATATAACATCAAATAGAGCAATCATTTTTTTGTGAGTTTTATCCCTTACCCTAATCTGAACCCAATTTTAAACTCTGTTTCCATATACTTCAATGCTTAAAATGTTTTGAACACTTAAGATATCCAGGTCTCAAGGATACAAATCAATCACCAGAGACATGTAATACACAAAATATGGAAGCAATTGCAACTAAAGACAGGTGACATCATCCAAGTGAAGACCGACCCAAAAATGTCATGTCAAACCACCAATGTTTCCAGTAATGCTACTTGTGTGCTCTCAGTTGTCTCTACGGCATTTTCATGGCCTGTAGTGCTCAGTGTGGATCATGGCAACAGGCACAGCGTAAAGGGCTTCCACTGAATGGGATGTAATGGAAACCTCACAGAAAACCATATGGCTCTTCACAAAGGCTTCAAATGTCCAAAGGTACAAGACTGAACAACAAATCTTTCCAATACTAATATAATAAATAATAAATCAATGATGGTGATGCTCCCTTTTCCTTGCTAAATTTGTAGATAGGTTGAGGAGTGTGAACAGCTTTTGCTCTCTGGCTGATTTTCAGTTCAGATAACTCATCTTTATTCATTTCCTTTCAGTCACAATGAGCCATGTTGAGAGCAGCTGTAGGCAAAGAAGGGAAAAGGCTCTCTTCTCCCTCCCTCCTCCAAATCCTTGTCAAACAGTGCTTACAAAGAATCCATCTGGACTCAGTGCTGTGCAGGGAACCCATGAAATAGAAGAGAATGGGAGGGGGAAGCCCAGTCAAATCTAGTGTAGAGAATTAAAAATCACCTGGCTTTACATTTTGGGAGAAAATCGGTCTCTCTAATCTCTGAATTATTTGATGCAGTCAGGTAGAAAAGGGCAACAGAGAAATTATACTTCATTAAATGTAAACACAAACAAACCAAACCAAACACTAAAGGCAATGGAAAGGCTAAACACCAAGCAGCTAGGTCTGTGAATCCTGGCTGCCACTTCCAGTTAAGAGTTACATAAAAAGCTAGAAGGTAAAAATGAGTGTTCATAAGCTAAGCCCAAAACACAAACACAGGAGGAGAGCAGAAAGTGAGATCAAAGAAATGACCAACGACAGAGGTCTTCACAATCATCTTCAGGATTAGGTAGCAAATGCATTAACTGGGGGTTAACAGTTTGTTCCCTCCCTTCCTCCCTCCCTCCCTTCCTCCCTCCCTCCCTCCCTCCCTCCCTGCCCTTTCTTCTTTCTTTCTTTTCTCTCTCTTTTTTAAAATTGGATGAATAATTTTTTGTTTATTTTATGTTTTTGGATCAAACTTTGAGCTAGGAAGTAAATGCTTTTAACATTTTATTTAAAATGATTTCATCTGTTTTAATATGTAAACCCAACAGAAATCTTGTTTATAGATCATTCTAGTACACTCCAATAACATAAAAATGGCTCCAGTTTCAAAGGGGAGACTTGGCAAGCAGTTACTGCATAAAATATTGCAGCCCTGTTTATTTCACAGCATTTTTGTTCCTGCGTTTTTAATGGTTACATGAACCAAATGCTTAGGCAACTGTGCTCAAGACGACGATGAACAAGAGACAATGATCTGTGGTGAGCAAGAACCTCTGCGGACGGACGGCTTTCCAAGCTGCCCTCAAATCTCTGCGTTGCAGAGTGAAAGGTTTTCCAAGCTGTATTTGAGAACAAACAAGGGAACTCGGTGGCTACAATTAACAAAGCCTTAAGCTAAAAGTAAAATTAACAGAAGAGTAGTCACAGAAAACTCAAAGCACATTCCAGTGTTGTAGCTTTTCTTAACTAGAAGTAGAGACCATCTTCTTCCCGTCTCCTCTGAAGCCTCTGCCAGTTGGCACTGCTGACTGCCTGCTCTCCCGTGATGTGATCAGCATGGCTATCCTGTGGCTGTCCTCTGAGATGGTGTCTCTTCTTTCTTCACTTCAGGGTTCCTATGCTCTTGAGCTCTGTCTTCCTTGTTTCCCCTCTTTCCTCTCCCATTCCTTTTGTGCTCTTCACTGACATGATTTCCTCCTTTATTCGGAGAGATCAATTCCCATTCCCATATCCACACCACCCTTCCTCAGTCTATGTCCTGAAACCCTCAGGTACCAGCTGGTGTCTTTTTCCTGCCATCTAATTTATCATAGGTTGGTATATATATATATAAATAAATATATATATATATTTATATATATATTAATATATATATATATATATATATATATAAAGAATATATATATATATTCTTTATTTAGATTTCAAATGTTATCCCCTTTCCCGGATTCCCTCCTGGAAACACCCTATCACATCCTCCCTCCCCCCTGCTTCTATGAGAGTGTTCCTCCACCCACCTATCCACTCCCACCTCCTTACCCTCAATTCCTCTACACTGGGCATCTAGCAAGCCTTCATAGGACCAAGGGCCTCTCCTCCCATTGATGTCCCACAAAGCCATCCTCTGCTACATATGCAGCTGGGGCCATGTGTACTCCTTGGTTGATAGCTTAGTTCCTGGGAGTCCTGGGGTCAATGTTTGATTGATATTGTTGTTCTTCCCATAGGGTTGCAAACCCCTTCAACTCCTTCAGTTCTTCCTCTAACTCCTCTATTGGGGACCCTGTGCTCAGTCCAATGGCTAGCTTCTAACTTCTGCCTCTGTATTTGTAAGGCCCTGGCAGGACCTCTCAGGAGACAGCCATATCAGGCTCCTTTCAGCAAGCACTTCTTGGCATCCACAATAGTGTCGGGGTTTGGTAACTGTATATGGGATGAATTCCCAGGTGGGACAGTCTCTAGACAGCCTTTCCTTTAGTCTCTGTTCTACATTTTATCTCCATATTTGCTCCTGTGAGTATTTTTTTCTCCTTCTAAGAAGGACCAAAGCACCCATATTTTACTTTAGCATAGTTAAACCCAAAGGCCATCTCCACCAAATAGCCCTTCCTCTAGGCTTGAAAATGTGGCCACATTTTTTATGTCTCTCAATCCTTTTCCCAAGATAGCTAAAGAGTTACAGAGTCATACTGGCTCAATCAAGTTCTCTCTGTACACTCTCTGGACTAGTTTAACAGTGTGTTGGGTTTGATGTGTCTGCACAGTCTTCACTGGTTTTTGTGAACTATGCATTAGCCTAAGAAGAAATCATGGCATAGAGACTCATTGGGATAGAATACACAGAAAGCAGAGGAGAGACTTGAACTCACACCATTTAGATAGGGCTATACTGAATTCTCACAGAATTTCTCATCCAAGCTCCACTCCAAACTACATCACTTCACTTTCCTAAATGAGAGTTTAAAGTCTGGAAATAATCAGCAACATTATTTAGCAACACATATGGCTTGAAACTTATTCAGTTTTGGAGAACTTACCTTAAGGATATACAAGAATCATAAAAGGTCAAAATTAGAAACAACTGTAGCTTGCAAAAGCTGGTTAAAGACACTGTGACCCACTTTTGAGAGAGATCAGTGCATCAAGCATGACACTGAAAGAATAGCCTATCATAAGGAAAGCTGTGGACTATGGAGGAAATTACCAAATATTAACCAAATGGGAAAAGGTATACCTAAATATTAACTAAACTCCAAGATATATACCAAATGCTGAATGCTAAAAAATAAAACAAACAAACAAAAAAAACCCAGAATCTGTTTATAGAATGTCATAGGGAAAAAGTTTCTGAAGGGAGCAAAGCATTAGAGATTAAAAAGAAAAATATTTTGTGTTAAAAACAGAGAGAAACACAAGGCAGTACACTGAGGAGGGAAATAACTACCAAAATATTAACTAAACCAGAAAATATATACATAAATATTAACTAAACTGCAAGGTATATACCAAAAGATTAACTAAACCGGAAGACATGTACCTAAATATTAACCAAACCAGAAGATGCATACCTAAATATTAACCAAATTGGAAAATATATGCTAAAATATTAACCAAAGATATACAGCAAAATATTAACAAAACCAAAAGATTTATACATAAATATTAATCAAACTGGAAGATATATATATACCTAAGTATGAACCAAACTGGAAGATATATATCTAAATATTAATATATATACATATATGCCTACACACACATATATATACATACATATATATGTATATACACACACATATATGTGTATATATACATATACACACATATGTGTATATATATACATACATATATATATATATATATATATATATATGCAAACTGTTTCTGAGTCATTGGCACTTGAAGGAATTTAATTTTCATGTTTCCAAATTGTTGCAATGACTGTATGATACATAAAATTAGAACCCACTGCCATGATAAATGGTATCTGAATCACCAATGAAGTCCCATGCCTTCCATGGTGCCATGCTCTTGCTTGAGGATACAGCACTACTGACTGCTTGCTGCATGGAGTTGAGAGTTTCTTTAACTGGAATTCAAGTCCCTCTGTCTAGGGCTTCCTATTGGTCCCTTGTTCCCACCCTCAGCATCTTCCCAGGAGGATCTCTAACTCCAGTCAAACTGGGTTCCTTGATGCACTTCTTTACCCAAGTCCCATCATCCTTGCCGCAGGCAGAGGGCAGTGAGTGTTCTGCCTGTCCTTTTCACATCATGGCCACAGATGCACTGTCCTCTTGCTGGGATTTTACAGTCCACCTTGGAATTTTTTAGAAACTGGTTGGATTTTCCAGCACTCCCTGGATGCCTTTAGAAACTGGTTGGTGCTTCTGTTTACTTGTGACATGTGTGGAATGCACTCAGCACATGAGCTGTACATTACTGTGAGGGCTATTATCACAGTTTCAAAGGGGACCCTGAGGTTTCTCACATGTATGTCCTGTGCTTTTCATATTCACACACTGACTTTGGTTGTTAGTCTCTGTCTTCTACAACACATTGTTCACACTTGTTCTATAATGTTCCTTACCTATACTATACTGGTATATTTATATGCATCTGTATTGCCTCATTGTCAGCACAACAGTAATATGTAATTAACTTTACTAGCTCCAGGACATAGCACACTTACAAAATATTTGACTACTAAATTATGTATTAAAGGGAGTTTATAAATTTGTATGTAAAATAAGTTGCTTAGGGAAAATACCAGAAGCACATTTCATATGACTTAAGAACAGGATATACAACTAGCACCAGAAAAATTTAAATTAATCAAATAAAGGAATATTATGGTTAAAGAAAATGTCATGATTCACTTAGCTTTGGTGATAAGTATACATGTAAACTTAAAAGCTCAATGCAGTGGGGCTTTTTATCCATCATATTAATTTTTTATAGGACTAAGGTTCAGTGATAAGATGGGTGAAGGAGAAGGGAAGAAACCACTTTAATAACTATTTATCAAAGAGGAATTCTAGTCAGTATTTCCCACACTATTCCTAAGTTACTCTTAGGATGTTATGTGTCTATGGTGACCAGAAACTTCTGACTCATGAGACTCAATATTGTATGAATAAGTGGTCTTTTGAGGAACTATAATTTTTCTGTGAGACTATGGAGAAGTTATAACCACTCAAGGAAGGCATGATGGGTATCCATAGCCAGCAAAATCCCCTGGCTGCAATTAAGGATACCATGATGCCTACACACTGGCTTGGTTTTTACATAATGCATGGGTCTAACTCATACCGCAATGACTACTCTATCATATGACAGCCCTAGTTTTCATTCCTACAAATGACTTCTTTCTTTTGAGCATGGGAGTCATATCCTTATGTCACAAATGGGTAAACTTGAGATACCTTGCCATCTTAGTGACTATGATGTCTTATCTAGCTTCCAGTAATGTCTTCATGCACCTGAGGGTAAAACTGGACCTATGGGAGAATACACAGAGAAAGGGGATGATACTTTCTTTCGGTCCTACTGGATGTTGAACAGAAGTTTCTTTGTAGAATAAAGTTCAGTACTCCATGAGGGAGTTTGCTCAAAGCTAGTTTTTGCTTTGTTTGTTTTTAAGGAAATAAGAATTAATCTGGAGCCATTTGAGTGGCAATGGCCCATGAACACAGCTAGAAGTTACTCTGAATTCTGTTTCAATGGGCAAGCAGCTTCATGAAGTTTTACAGAACAACAAAAGTCATGAATCAAAGCAACTTTAAAATACAATGGTGGAAAAAAATTACAACAGTGAATACATTAGAGACAGACATATCGAGATGGGAGAGGCAGGTATGTAGGGCCACGATGCTCTCTGATGACATTCTGATGCTCTGTTACAGAAAAGGGTTTTATCTATTAGTCATGAGATGTTAGTGCAGAAGCAGAGATGGCAAAGGGAGGCTGTTTTGCAGGGCTAGGATCAGCTCATTAGGCAACTGGCCTCTGGATGTGCAACATTCCAGTTTCTCCACAGTACTGAAATTCTTATCAATTAATCAGTCCCAACTGACATAGCTTCTTCAAAACCAGTTTTTATTTGGACTGTTTGAAATTATAACAAAAATTATTCAAAACAGTACTCTAAAGAATTCAGAGAAATACCATCAAAGCGTCATAATATGCACAGTTATAAGTGGAATTCTACCTAACTCTGGAGTCAAGGAAATTGGAATCAACTCCCCAACCCCCAACCCATTCTACAGGTTAGCTATACTCCATCAGCTTTCCAACAGGTAGAGTTATGATCTGCAAAGACTGAGAGCCTGATTATGGTCATAGTTGCCTGGATTTGAACACCCAGAAACTTGTATTAGACTCTTCTGTATCAAATTCATGCTTCTGTAATAAAGATGCCCCTGGCTGACTTACAACTGGTGGCAAACACACTCACTTTGAAAATAGGACTTCTGAGTCCTAGGTTCCTAATTATAGAATGCCTGCCCACTGAGGCAAGGACACAGAGCAGAGACAACACGACTGTGGGCAGAAGCACGAAGGGTCTCTGGTTTTAAAGACTAAGTAGTCTGTTTCATGGGATATACAACCCTCAGAACACCATTGATTTTAATGGGAAATATTAGTAATGACTCCTGTGTACAGAATTCTCCACACTAACAATCTGAAAAGACTTTGTTCATGAATGAGATAAAAATTTAAATATTAAATCTTGCATTTATTATAGTAAAACCTAATCAATTTAGATTAATGGCCTAAATGTTATATCAGACTTAAAATCTGAGTTGTATTGTCTTTAAGTACACACAGAATCTAGAAAAGGTTACCCTTCAAGTGAGGTCCTTCATGAGCCACTTTGAGTTAGCATATTAACAATAGTTCTGCCATGCTTGAAAACAGTTTTCTTAGAAACTCAAGCTTTTGTGTTTTACTTCAGAGCATTTGTTTGGCTAAACAGACTACTTTTCAGAGATGAAGCTAAGGCCAATTCATCAAGCCACTTTACTTATTAACTATTATTATATACTGATATTTAAATGCTTAAGAACTGTATAAATTTATAAGTGATCACATGTACACACAAACCCACACTTAAACAATATATAAGTTTTAGGTCTCTCTCATTGTTTTAGAATGACATAAAAAAAAATCCCCAAATTTATGTAAAACAAAGTAAATGTTCAAGAACAACAAAGTAAATGGGTTGACTAGATAGATTTTTATTAAACAGGTATTAATTGGTTGATATAATATACTACTAAATTGAAAGGAGACATGTATAGAGAATTACACAAAATGTTTTAAACATAAAAATGTCCTTTCATAAACAGCTAGTAAGCAAGAGGCAATGAATTTGGCATTAAGTAAACTACAACCCATCCCTCCCACTTCCTGCAGAACAGAGAATTTTTTTTTGGATTTATGAACTGGAAGGCCAGCTAGCATCCGGAAGACAACGAACTCTGTCTAGATCTAACCCATACCTGCTGGGAAGAGACAATTCCCTCACACTTGGAATCCTGCAGCTCTTTAAGCTGCTTGCCCAGTGCCAGCTGGGCCCCACGTAATTCTTCATCTCTGACCACCAGGCCTCACTAAATAAAGACTCCAGTGCCTTGTTAGCCAACAACCAAGCGTGAAATCACTACACTGCAATCCTGTACTTCCTGAGTCAATCAATTTCCCCCATTATAGTTCTGGATACACAAGGTCCATAAAGAGAGGGGACGAAGCAATGGGATACAATGAATGTATCAGGGCCGCCGTAACATATCCATATGGCATATTTAATTCCATATGGCGAGATTATAGAGTGTTCACATAAAATAGTTCTGAGCTGGCTAATAAAAGCAAGACATGTGCTTTCACTGTCATCATCAGACTTTGAACTTGCACAGGATATAGAATGGAGAGAACCATAAAGACAGACATATGGCCAAGAACGAGCTTCTGTCAGCCTAAAATTGCTAACAGATTAGAGTGTGTCTGACAAGGCACTGGGCTTGTAACGTATGTTCTTCTTAAGGAGTATTAGCGTTTTAGGCATTAGCTACATGCTAAGGAAGAGAGCTTAAAGAGCCATTGCTGACTCCCCATCATCTGAAACCCTGCATATCTGTCTGCTGTGCCTGTGCTTAGAGAAGGTGAAAAGTCAAGAAAGCCACAGGAAAAGGGCTGGAACCAAAGTGATGCCTTTAAACTCGAAAACCAGGCTGTTCTGCAAATGGTTTTGGAAGGGAAAGAAATGTTTTGAACTAACGTCTTCAGTGTTTCCTCCCATCTGGTCAGGTAGGAGGACGTTTTCTGGCATCCCAAAGCTGCTGAAATTTCCCTCATTTGACAACTGTGTACTCCATGTCTAAAATAACCCTCTTGCTCATATTCATAGGATAGTTCTTCAAGAGGGCAATAGAGCAAAAAATCAGAGTGCTAAATGAAGATTATTAATAAAGAATAAGCTGACCACTGGCCCACCCAGAAGGCTCTAAAGCAGAAGGTCTTCAGTGCAGGGTGCATACATTTTCATATATGTTTCATTGTGGGTTTGTTGTTGTTGTTGTTGTTGTGGGTTTTTGTTTTTTTGTTTTTTGTTTGTTTGTTTGCTTGCTTTTTTGATACAGGGTTTCTCTGTGTCACCCTGGCTGTCTTGGAACTCACCCTGTAGACCAGGCTGGCCTTGAACTCAGAAATCTGCCTGCCTCTGCCTCCCAAGTGCTGGGATTAAAGGCATGTGCCACCACTGCCCTGTCCATTGTGTTTTTATATAAAATTTCAACATTTGTTGCTGTTAGCCTGTAGGGTCTGCTCATAGGTAGAAGCTATATTTGTCTTACACAGTGCCTGGTGAACAGAAAGAAATGGATCAGCATTTATTGATGTGTCTTGATATAAAGGAAATAAAATCATGAAGTAATATAATACTTATAAGGATGAGCCACTCTCTAATTATAACTTCTCCATGGTGCTCCCAAGACTCTCACTCTGAGTAGACCAGACCTACTGCTGTCGGTCTCAAAATTATGTTGTGTCTTTAAGAGCAAGCACTCTGATTCTCTTGATCATGTACCCTACACAGGATAGGATTTATAGGATCCTGACACCTTCTACAATAAAGCACTGGTGCTAACCATTAATTCACAAATGTCACAGTCCCCAAAGAAGCTACCAGTGCATCTGATAGAGGGGCAGGAGATGGCAATTTTTTTATGTGAGCAAAATGTAGTTTTATATATACACCATACTTTTAAAAATAAAGTTTTATTCCACTTAGAATTTTAAGGTAATTATCGAGAATATGTCTGTGTAGATTTGCACATGTGTGTGTGTGTGGACAGACAGGTGCACACATATAAACTTTAACCCTCCATCTCTATTTGCTTCTTGACTAATTACTTGATGATGATTTGAATGTTAAAATATGCTAATTTGAAGATCAAGCATAATTAGAATCATAGATTAGAAGAATGAACATTATCATACCAAAAGAGGAGTGATTTCAGTTTGTTGCTATGCTGGATTATTTATGGTCTAAACAGTATTTTTATGCAGAAAGAATGCTTTTTGATCCTTAGACTCAGAGACTCACTTCCTATGTACATGTTAGTATCTACAGTGCTGTGTAAGATAACTGTCATGAATGCAAACAGAATCTGCTAGGACCGAGATGATATGACTTACAAATGGAGAGGAGGAGGTGCACCGAAAATTTTGAGTTGAGAGGGCAAATAAACAGTCTAATTTATTTAAACTTTTAAGACAGCCTTGACAAATTTCTACATCAAAAATATTTTATAAAGACAGTTAAAATGGAGTTAGGAGAGGGCATTTTCTCATATGTACGCATTATATTCAACATACACATTATCTTCAAAGTGAGCACACTGGAGAAAAAAAAGAGAGAGAGAAATCTCCAGGACCCATCTGCCATCTGCCTTTTCTTTTCTTTCTTTTTCTTTTTTTGACAATAGGATACACACAAAACATAAATCAATTCCTCTCTCTCTCTCTCTCTCTCTCTCTCTCTCACACACACACACACACACACACACACACAGACACACACACACACAGAGACAGATACATACACAGATACACAGACACACCACACACCAAAAACACGCACACGTGCACACACGCGTGCACGCGGACACACACACACACACACACACACACACACACACACGCACACGCACACGCACACACTCATGAAGACCCAGAGAGAGCTTTTATCTTTTCTCCTCTGGCTCAGGCTGCTCAAGTTTGATTGCCATGCTCCGTATGACTCAAGATTGAAATAGACCAATAAAACAGAGAAATAAAATATCATAAATTGCATTTTTTTAAATAGAAGGAAAGGGGCTTTATTGGTTGTGTCTATTTGTATGCTGATGTGATCAAAAAGAAACACGTGCACATGTGAGACAGAAAGTGAAGGTTTTTAACAGGACAAAACCCAAGTTGGGAAGCCAAGGTAGAAAGTATATAATCACAGACAACACAAACAGGGGTCACTGCGCACACTGAACAGTAAAGCCAGGGAAACTCCTTTGACATTTGAAACACTCTTGGACACATGATGGGAGGACCCCCCAGAGTTACACAGCTGGTGGCCATTCAAGACGCAGCCTCTGTTGGAACACTGGAACAGGCCTGAGAATCTTAGGAAAATAAGAGTCGCTCCATCTGTGACAGACCAATAAAGCCGTTGGGACCTTAAGTTATCTTCTTCCTTTCAAAATTATCTCTGAGACAACCTTGAATGGTCTCCTGGACAGAAGCTGAGGTGCGGCTGGCCTGGGAAGCCATTTCTTCATTCCATTTCACTAGCTCAGAAAATGGCATGTGACCATGAGTGTTGTATTAGCCACTGCCGTTGTCAACACCAGCCACTAATGACCCAATTTGGGAGATGAGGGGTGGAGGGAAGGAGGAGGTTGCAGACCAACAACACTACTGTCTAAAGATGTAAAAGATCTTTCTTGGGGTAATTAAAAGAAACTGTTGGCAACTTTAAAGGCTGGCTTTCTCATGTGCAGCACAGCATAGAACAGCTTGTAGGCTGCCGACCAATAAATCCCAGTTAACTTTCAAGTCATGTCAGCATGCAGGCCTGGCTGGTTTATTAATTTAAATTTCAACCCTCTAAAAAGCTATGTCTAGAGAAATGAGGCACTCTACGGAATGCAGCAGGCTGCTCAATCAGAACAGGTCTTCAGGAATCCAGGGCTTACCGCATCAATTGGAAATCCCAAAGTATGGAAAGGAATAACAGTTGCCCTGTGCAGTTCCTTGGGAGCCCTGACTACTCTGCTTCGGAGAATACTTTGTTTCTGGGTGACAGGCACCAGTGGCTTGCCACAGGAGCTTCAGTAATTAGTTATGCAAGAGTGAAAACGTGAACATGAGTCTACCGAGCCGAGACTACCAGGACTCACTAGCCCTCCTTCCACTTGCACTGCCTCTAGCCGCTATCTCTAGTACACACCTAAAGTCTTGGTGTGGACATGAAGAGCCAGAGAGAGCTTATAATTTTCCTTTGATCACTGCTGCCTTTGCATATTTTATTTTGATTCTTTCCTTTGCTTTTTTTTAAAAAATAAAAATAATAATTTTTTAAAAAGCCCTCTGTCAGTTGTCAGCGGCTCCATGGCATCTAGGTGTTCTGGAGTTACTGATTAGTATTTTAAGAAATGCAAATTAATTTTCCTATAAGGTTATTATGCTGAAATTACTATTATGGGGTAGCTGGAGCAAAGTACCCTCAATTCAAGTAACTTCTGTTATTTTGATCATGCCCCCTGTACGACAGAGAGAGAGCTGCCTGGATCAATCAAAGCTGGTCAGTGAGTAAGGCTTCAGCTGAACTCGGCTGCTCCAACTGTATTTTTATCCTGAAAGAAATATTTATGAGATGCCAGTATGATCCAAACATGGTCCATAGTGACACCACCTAGTACATGTGTTTTTTAAAACACCAAATGCTTATGCAGAAATCTCAGGCGCTTTCAGACCAATGTGCTTTCATGAAATTTACATGGAACATTATCATTTTATTAATAACCAACTGTGATATATATTTGAAGAACCAACTGAAACAATGACAATTCTGCCACATTTTCATGTTGAGAATTTTTGATTAAAGACAGATTCACACTTTTTTTAAAAATTTTCTGACTGCATTCAGTTTTAATCAAGGTTCCCTGGGCTTCTCACTCACAGTGAAATTGTATTTAAATAGGGCCTTTAGGGTGTTCGAGTTACAGATTAATTAACTCAATTTGGACAGAGTTTGAGGAGCACTGTAGTCCTTGAATCTCTAATTTCATCTCCGGAGGTAGCCAACGATCCTTTAGATATTAGCAATGAAGTAATTGCATAGGGCTAGACAGATTATGATTGAAACATCTAAAATAAAGCAGGCCTGTCAGAAGCAGAGCAAGGCAGTGATAAAGGCAGTCATGGCACGCTACTAGCTTACCAATGCAAGCTCCGCCTCTGAAGAGCAGGTTTACAGACTCCATCCCCAGAGCTTGCTGTGGGGAGGACTCAGTGTGGCTCCAGCACACTGTAAGCACTCTGTGGACGAGAGACAGGAACAGCAAATGATTCAGAGGCAGAGTACTTGCCTAGCATGTGCTGGGTGCTGGGCTCCATTCCCAGCACTGTGCAAACAAAAGAGATGTTATCCCCCATTGTCACTACTAATCTTATTGGACTTTCTGGCACGGCAGAGTCTCTGGAGTTAAGAAGCAGAGTTTACAGAAAGTGGTTTGTGCTCCTTCGGACACATTTTCTGATTTTCTTCAGGGACCTATTAATCCTCGTAAGGGCTCTTGTCAAAGCTATTGCATTTCTTCTCCATTGACAAACATGCTCTGGACCGTCAGCTTTTCTGAGCCCAACACCCCTTCCTGGAATGGGCTGTAAGCACCAGGTCTGATGTTCCAGGCCTATCTCAGATGGTACTGTGTGTCTGGCCACTGCTCCGGAAAGCTTGTTTTTGCTATTAGGCTGTATTTCCATCCTATGTGCTAAACAGTCCATCTCACATTTCACACAGATTGGACAGAGCTGCATTGAAGGTCATCTACTGTGAAACTGCTAGACCACAGGGGCTCTCTCCTACATCCCCATATCTCTTAGCGACTCTGTGATCTGTTGACATCTAATGTTTGCTGACTTGTCCTCTGGCTCTTACCCAGTTGTGTCACTTGTGTCTGTGAAGATCTTTCCTCCTTGGAATCTCCCTTCACTCCTGGGTCCCCAGGAGTTGTATGTAAATCTTTCCCTTTTCGGGTAGCCTTCTGCCATGGGCTATGGAACAGGCAAGTCTACCTCAAAGAAACATTATGTGATTATAAGCATGATTAACTGTTAGAAGGTTAGAACTACATTAAGAGTGTCAGTAAACGCTTGGAAAATGACTTAAGTGAGAGATATGGGCAGGGTTGTTACCAGAAAGAAATAGGTAAGAAAAACATTGCTTTTCTTGTCTCTAACCACACAGTAAGCAATTGGCTAAAGGAGGAAGGCCCCAGTGGTGGGGAAACAGAGGACCTGGGAGCTTCAGTCTCCCAGTACCCTTTCAATGAAACACACACTGCTCTGTTTTTTCCCTTTTTCATTTTTTAAATGAAATGTAGAGAATCTATATTTTTACATGAAATCAAATTGGCTATAATCTTAAAGACCTTCAGACATACAGGCACATGATACGTGGACTAGTGTAGTGTTTGCTACATGTTTTCAGGTTCAAATTACAAGTCTCCATAATACAGAGGAGACATTAGTTAGTGGCTGGGGTGTGCTGGCTGGTTATCAGAGACACAGGCAGCTGGCATGCACCTGGTACTTCTCTCTTGGTCTGACCTTACACCCTTTCTTGTCAATGTCGACCTCTGCCCACAGTTTACAGTGACACCGCTTTCAAACACTGATGTTTCTCTCATCAGAGCTGTCTCAGGTCTGAGGGAGTAAATCTTCAGTCTTGATTTGACTTTCCATTCCCAGGCCGATGCACTAATCCACTCAATGGTTCTGTTTTATATTTCTGGACTTTTCCTTCTCTGCAGCTCACCTCTCTTGAGTTCTTTGAGGACACCTGTGAAGGGGCTATGTGGCCAGTGAGCTCTTATCATTTGGGGACAATTTTAATTAGCGTCCTGTTCTTCCTATTGCTCCTCATTGCAGCCATTGACTATGCCATGCTGGTGAATTCCCTGGAACAGGCACTGCCGAGGGATAGGAAATTTTCATTATTACCTTCAGTAACTATGTAGTCTGTATCACTGCTTTTCACAAGCACATCCTAGCTGTCTCTCGAATCCAACACGTTCAGTCCTCCATTTGTGCTTCCTCATTGTTGATTAAGGAAAAAGACCTCTTGAATGTATTTCCTCAATTACTATAGAACACTTTTCCTCATCCCTTTGACAAAGTATACCCAATCACACTCCAATCTTGCTTCCACTTTCCATCATCTTTATCATTTGTAGCAACTAACATGGTGCATTGTTAGGGTTGTCTACTTTTTATTATCATTTTAGATAAAGAAAGCAGAGAGCTGAAAAAAAGCCAATCAACCAACTAACCAACCAACCAACCAACCAACCAACCAACCAACCAACAGACAAACAAAAACCAAAGCTATCCTGAAAGCTCACAAATAAGTCTCTTGTTTACCACAGATGCCACTAAATTCTGACAAACTATTTCAGTTACGGAGCACCTTCTGTGGGCTGCATAAGCACTGGGCTAAATGCTCTATAGTCTCCATTGTTTGAGCTTCATAAGCTAATGAAATAGGTCCCTTTCTTATTCCTGCCTCATTGCTGGGCAAGCCAAGGCTCAGAAAAGCCAGGATACCAAGCCTGTATGTCATAGAGCAAGGTTCCCAGAGCTCTGGTTGTTAGTGTGAGCCAGGTAAAGGCCTCATAGTATTTCCGAGTTCCAGAGAGCCGCTGCAACTGACTGATGTCCAGGAACACCACTGGTGTTAACCTAATAAATGACTAAGGAACGGTCCACTAACAGCATGTAAATATGGAGGGAGTCCATAAAGGCTTCCATCTCTTGCCAAGTGAGCACTGGAAAAATCCTCATCATTAAACAAAAGAGCTCCAAAAGTCTGGCTTCTGGAGTTCCGTGTCACATAGATCCCTTCATACAATGTCAAGAGCAGAGAGGAATAAAAACCTTTAAATCTATTTCAACTTTCCAAAGGAACTCATCTAAAATACACTTTGAGGGGAGTCAGCTTGTCCTGTTCTTAGGGCTTTGTTCTCTGAGTATCTAGCTCTGTTAAGGAACCTCTTCTCTTCATGACCCTCTGCTCTCTAAGAACCTCATTTGAGCATGGGAAGAAGCCCCCAAGCCCCCTATGTTCTTGTCACTACTTTCTGAGTCTATCCAAGGATCAGAACAGGAGAGAATATGGTGAGGACCAATGGACTTTCTCTTTATTCTGTTGTCAATCTGTTTGTCTACTTCTATTTAGTGTTGTTCAGAGCTTTTTGGAAAAAAAAAAGGGATTAATTAGAAAAAGAACACTTAACTTGGAGGGAAGAATGGAGAGAGAAAAACAGGGAGAGAGAGAGAGAAAGAGAGAGAGAGAGAGAGACAGAGACAGAGACAGAGAGACAGAGACAGAGACAGAGACTAAGGCACCAACTACTGAGTTCTAGTTGGTTTCCTGAAATACTTTTTAAAACAAGAGAACCAAAATAACGGCTACTGAACTTAGTTCTGAAAACTCCTAAGAGAAATCTGAGAAACCATCCCTTCAATCTTCTGGCTATTGCATCCTTTGTTTAAAAAACATCTTAGTGGAAGCATAAAGTGTAAGGCAGATTAAAGTGAAGCTGCTTTGAAGGGTGAGTTCAGGGGCTGGAGGTCTGCCCAGAGCTCCCCTCCCCCTCCCTCCCAGGAGAAGCACTGAAGGGGATCTGAGGGGCAGTAACTGCTTTGAAACTTGTTTTGGCCACAGCTCACTGTGAAAGAAAATGCATTTTATTAAGTGACTCAGTGTAGTATAGCAAACACATGTGTGTGTGAGAGTGTGCACAGACCCAACACACACACACACACACACACACACACACACACACACACACACACACACGAGCGAGCGCACACACACATGTGCGTGCACACACGAACATGGCTTAAAGAAACACTTCACCAAACATAACTGACTCCTACCACGAGTCATCAGCTCAAGAGTAATTCTGTCTCCACCAGCATGAAGGGACTGGTCTGACAAAGTGCAGCAGGAAGTGGTAGGTGAGGGTGTTGGTACTCTGTCTGGACTCCACCCCCATAGTTTCCTGGCAACAGCCAGGTAGGCCTGGCCCACTATAAAAGGGGCTGCTTGCCCCCTCCTCTCTCTCTTACTCCTGCTTCTCTCCCTTGCCTCCTGCCCCCTTGCTTCCCCTCTCTCCCCATTCCCCTTCCTCCTCTCTCTATGTGGTCATGGCTGGCCACTACTTCCCTACTCTCTCCTTCTCTCTGCCTTTCTCTGCCTCTATTATTCTCTTAACTTCCCTTCCCATGCCCTAAATAAACTTCATTCTGTGCTATGTCAAGTGGCTGGTCCCTCAGGGGGAAAGGATGCCTTAGCATGGGCCAGCTGAGACAATGCATTCCCCCACACTCAGATAGAACATATCTTAAGCTTTCATGTTTTATGATCACAACAGAGAGTCCTTCCATTCTGCCACAGAGGCTGCTTCAGCAGAGGCTGCTTCACTTGGTCTAGGTCAGGCTGTGAGGCACTGCAATGCTGAGCCAGAGAAATGTATGGTTTCTTCTGTTTACACATCACAGGGCAAGCTCCCCTGGCTGGATGACAAAGCCAGGAAGCCAGGACAAGACCTGGATGATGGCGCAGAACAGACCTCACTTTTGCTATGGTCTCATTGTTGCATTTTATTTTTGCTTTTGACTTTGCAAAATGTCCTGTATCCTTGTGATCTCTTATTTTACTCAGTAAAGAGAAGGAATCATTGCAGTCATGACGAAGTTGATAAGTTTGTCATCAGTGTACATAAAACTACTTGCACTGCAAATTCATCACTGACATGAGAGGGGGCGTCCTCTTTAAAAGAGCAACATAGGAAATGGGTCCTATGGATTTAAAGCATATTAAAGGGAATTAAAATATATTTTTTTTGCCCAAAAGAGTTCCTGGTGCCTGTTGATATTCTCCTTGGGATCCAAAGATAGTCACTGGATTTAAAGTTTTATTGCATTTCCCTCACTAATGTAAAAATAAAATAAATGAAATACCATCTATTTAAATGTGTGTCCCTTGTCACCTCCAATGTCAACAAGAGGTTCTAAGAAACACACCTTAAAAAAAAATCCAGCCACAGTAAACCTATATCCAGACTTCAAACGTATGTGTCTCCATACCACATTACAAAATGGGCTTTTATAAACTTCTTTCTGCAAAAATAAATAAGAGTAAGTAATAAAAAAAAAAAGATAAAGCCTTCATACAGACTTGCAGCAATTATACCCCCACAGCCGCGCTATAACCCAAAACTGCAAGGGCTTTGATTACTGAACCATGGCTGAAGTGAATAATTTGCTTTTCACTAAGAAAACAAGCACATTCATTCTCGCCACAATGGAGAGAGGCAGCTTTAATTAAACCTTATCAAAAGATGAATAAGGAATAAACTCAATACCCATTCCACAGAACTCTATTTTCATCTGTTTAGTTTAAGCTCACCATGTTCATGCAATAATTATCCACTGTCCAAGGAATGCCGGAGTTGTGTTAATGTTGGTAAAGATTTAATTAGCTCAATTATCTGGAGAGTATTGAAGTGAAGCTCAGCACAGTACAAATTTCTTCAGGCTTTATACATATCTCTGTTCCAAAACCATGAAGCTGGAGTGTGAGTGAACAAAAGCCTCTTACCTCTGCAGAAACAGTTCTAGACTTTGTGATTTTATTATTTATTCCAGTTAAACACTCAGCCTTTAGAAGCAGAGCTGGAGTGAAGGCTTATCTAGGTGTGTGTGTGTGTGTGTGTGTGTGTGTGTGAACAGCACCTACAGTTAATTTACTGCATCTGTAAATATGTTCTTAGAAAGTTAATTAAACTTGTCATTTAGATAAATATTAACATCCAAGGTCCAATCCTTAAGAAAGTCCCTTTTCTTTAATACAGCCTACGTGCATTACCTTTTTCCCAGAAAGCAACACATCTAGGCACCGTTGAAAGCACAGCCACACAGACAACTGTTTCAATCTGTCAGACACCAGGGACAGACAGGAGGGTTCATTTTAGAAAACAGATTGGCCCCCAGTGGCCTGACCTTCCTGGTGGGAAAGAGAACACAGCACCGTGCTTGACAAGCTTAGCAACAAAGAGGTATATTCAAGTCCCCCCAATTCAGACATGCTTCTCACAGGGAAATGCAAAGCAGGAGACAGAATGCACCACTTCTAGCAAAGAGAGTTCACTAAGATCAGAGACAGCATCCCACCATAACCCAAACTGACATAGTTAGCAAAGTTGCAAGCACTGATTCACCCTGCCACTTACAACTTCAGAAGGCTCCCACTGGCCACTGCCAATGTCTTAACTCCTGGCCTCACCTAGGATGATTCCCACAAGCTTCAGAACTGCAAGCAGCAGAAGTTGCTAGACATGGTCTTCCCGATGAAAGGCCTCGAGTTTCTCTGCCACTGAGTCCAGAGCTTTTCTCCTAGAAGCTGGCTTCTGAGAATCTCTTGTTACATGTTCTGCCTTGAATGTGGAAGTCAGACAGGCACTTCCTTTTCTCACAGATACAGAAACAGTTTCATTATTTTCATCTTATGTTTGTATATGATCTTCCAAGAAAGTTTAAAGTGAGTCCGAAGATAAATGACCATAAAAAGAAACCGATAAAGCAATAGCCTTTGTAAAGACCCAAGCTACGTTTGGTGCTAAAAACAAAGCATCTATTTTTTCTGACTTCCAGTGTCAAGTTTTATTGTCTACCCTACCTGATCAGTTACAACTTTAGCTAATATATTGTAAATTTTACCAAGTATAAGCACATGCATGCATTCACGAACGCACAGGAAGATACTGGACTTTTTTTTTTTTTTTTTTTAACCTATTCTTTAAGCTCTGTGTGGAAAATCATCAATTTAAAAGGCAATCACAACTTCTCATATTACCCCTGCAAACAAATACACTGGCTGAAAAAAAAATAAAGCTCAGAATATTATGTTTTTAGTACATATCTTCCTGACTTATAGGGATTATGAGGATTTAGGTTAAAAAAGAAAAAAGACCTAGAGAAGTTGAAACAACTCTGGACTTTTGGTCTGGGAAGTAATTGCAGGTATGAAGACCTCATTCCACACGTGCAGATAATGACACATACCTATAGAGAAGAACAGACCCCTGAAGCCCACATGACGCAGCCTAGTTTCAAAAGGAAGACATCGTTCCCAAAACTGGATGTAGGCTCAAGCCGCAGGTCCATTGCACCAGATGAAAGCCGAGGCTGGTTGAGTATAAGAAAAGCTGCATGGCAGAGTGACTCAAACTGTTTGCCCAGGCTTTAGATGTGAACCCCACAAGTTCAGCAGATCCCATAAGGAAGCAAATGACCCATGCTAATCAAAAACTGCTTTTTATCTGCCACATATTTTGAGGAGGGGAACATATTTTTGGCAAATGAGCTGAGACTTCCTTTGTGCTGGCAAGGAAAGAATTAAGTGTGGGTTGGTTTTGCCTCGTTTGTGGACAGCAAAGAGGTGATGGTGGGGACCATTCAGCCTGGCCCGAAAAGGGCCTCTAGGTACTTCAGAGTACTCTGCATAAGAACAAAGGGGGCTTGGGTTCAGGCTGCAGCACGAGCCTTTTCCACCACACAAATTTCCTTCTTTTGTGCTGGTAGAAGAGGATCCTTTGAGCCCTTTGGGTTTAGAGGGTCTTCAAACAGACAATAGTGTGCAAACAGCCCTCAAGAACATAAACTTCACTGGAACAACCTCAAGGCCGAGCCCAAGGCTTTGAGAAAGGCCTCTTCTGATTTACCCCCGCTCTTCAGTCTGAACAAAGCCCAACCCATAAGACTAAAATCTCTTTTCTTTGGCTTAAACTTCCTTTGCAGGAGAAGTATGCAAATGCTACACAGGCCCCTTGTCTGAGGCTGTCCTTATTGAGATATCTTTTCTCTGTCTGACTCCCCCAGCCAACCCTCCACTGCCCAACAGGAGATCAGCCCTCCAATTCAGCATCTTTCAAACTTCTGACAAGCAGATCCCTGGCATGCCACAGCCTCTAAAAGAGGCTCATTTGGTATTAATTAAGTATTCCATGCATATTTCCCGAGGTATGGCCATTGTGCTAGAAGCTAAGGAGAGAAGCATTCATTGGACCTCTCATTTCAATCTAGCGCCCTGAGCAGCCTCTTCCCTCTGACTTCACACACACTCTAACTCCTTGAGCCCACCCTCTTTTCTTTTTCTGCTCCTCCTTGGTAACATTTCAAATGAGAAGGTGGAATGAAGTTGGAAACCAGAAACTATAGGAAAAAAGGCAGTTCAAAAGGTAGACATACTGAATGCTGGGACGTCCTGTGAAAAATCACAAAGAAGGTAAAAGGGGGTTTAAAGTGGCACAAAGTGGTTTTGTTGGCAGAAATAATGAAACATATAATACACCCAACACACACACACACACACACACACACACACACACACACACGAATTCACAAATACTCAGGCGTACATACACACATACAGATATGCACATCATGACTATATTTATGTAAAATAGCCATGTAAGAAGCCTGTGTTAGATTGCTGGATAAAAATTGCTACAAATTCAATTTCTTAATGTTTCATTCTCAAAGTTAATGTTCAATCTGTATTACAAATAACTGGTACAATCAAAAGACAATGACTTCAGCTAATATGCAGACAAGACAGAAATAAGTTCATAAATCTAAATTTCTGACCACTTGCTAAGTTTTAGGTCCTGGCAAGTAGGTGGTTGTCCACTTAAGACTGTTCATGTTCTTGCAGGCAGACCAACTCTACCACCATTAGGAGACATTTAGGATGAGGTCAGGTGATATGAATATTATTTACTTGAAAGATTTTCCATCAGCCAAGATCTATTTAATTTTTGGCCCCTTGAATAATCTAGAAAACAGGCCTTTCTTGACACAGTGCCATCTGTTCAGTCCAGTTGGTCCTGTCACAGTGAATACATTAAAATCCAAACTCTTTAGTGTGTCACAAAGATCCTTCACAAACTGGGTCCAGCTAGCTGCAGCAGGCCTTTACTGCTCACTTTAAATTCATTGCCTTCTTCCAGAACATTCCAGAAAGAAGTTGAACTTTGTGACAGGGCTTGCTTTGGGGCTTCCCTTTCTTTGTTTTAAAGACTACCCTTTTTCATAGAAGTGGGGCAGAAAGAATGAGCTGGAAGATGAGGGTATGACTTGTAATGTTTTAAAAGTCATAGCCTCCTTCGTAACAACAGTGTACTCACCTTACCACGACATTATACCATGCACCACACTATTCCTACCACTACAACTTTGTTTGGATTTTTTCTATTTTTACCCTCATGATCTCTTGCTTTAGCATCCTGGGCTGGGCAAGTCATCTTCTACGCATGACATAGCCTCTGCAGTCATGAACTGACAGCAACTGCAGTTACCTGCACTAGAGTGTCCCTGTTGACAGTCAGTCATGAATGGCGCCCTGCTACTCCCTGTTGATAGAGTCTGGTTGATGGGGAATTGTTGTCTTCAGTTGTTTACCTCCTGGTGAGCCCACCAGACTCCAGTGGTTCAAAACTCATGGTTACTAGATGGTCCTGGCTAAACTCAGTGGGTCACAAAACAAAAGAAGAGGTGAATATGGGAAATATATTTATAGGAAAGAAGCAGGGCTGACAGGAATGGGGGGAAGAGAAAGGGGACAGGGCGAGGATAATCAGAATGCATTCTATATGTGTATAAAATGGTCAACAAACAAGTTTAGTTCACAACAACAAAGAAAAACACCATTTCTTTCCTTCATGACTATGCAAATGCCAACTCCTCCTTCTACTCAAAATGTTTCTCTTTTGCATTATTTGTGCAAAACCCTCGGGCAAAATTAAGTTCTCCCTCATGTATCCTCCTGTATTGGTTTATGTAAACTTCTACTGTATCTATCATTATTCTTCCATTTAAATGACCACATTTGTGCCCCAGAATTATGAAAAGAATGTCTTTCTAACTACTGCCCACTACAACATCAGTACAGTGGTGGCTGGAAAATAGCTTGATTAAAGAATAAATATGGTGGCTATTGGCTGATTTAGTCATATGTATATGTATATTTATATGTAAAATATATATACATATATAATATATATTTGGATATATAGTGTGTGTGTGAGTTGTGTGTGTATGTGTGTGTGTGAGAGAGAGAGAGAAAGAGAGAGAGAGAAGAGATGGAGGAATAGTGAAATTTTGTAACTACTGTGATATTTAGATTATAATAATAATAATAATAATAATAATAATAATAATAATAATAAAGCCAGTCAAATGGACAGATGACCTAAGATACTCTATCTTAAGAGCACTCTTCCCTCAAACACTGAATCTTTGTCTAACCATGAACAAACATCCTAAGAAACATTCTATAAAATAACCAAGCATTATTCTCAAATGCACTAAAATCATAAAAAGGGGAAGCTGGAGAAAATGTAACAGCCAGAGGAGACTAAGGTTACCTGTAGACAAGGGCAGCATGCCCAGCCCAGGGTGCTAAAGCAAGAGATCATGAGGGTAAAAATAGAAAAAATCCAAACAAAGTTGTAGTGGCAGGAATAGTGTGGTGCATGGGATAATGTTGTGGTAAGGTGAGTGCACTGTACTGGATTGTCTTTACAATACTACAAACCTCGAAGCATTAGAAAATAATGACTTTTAAAACATTACAACCCAGCCAGGTATAGTGGTGCACATCTTTAGTCTGAACACTCTGGAGGCAGAGTCAGGAAGATCTATGTTAATTTGAGGCCAGCCTGGTCTACAAAGTGCATTCCTGGATAGCCAGGACTACACACAAAGAAATCTCCCCAAGTAAATAAATATAAATAAATTACAACCCTTCACTGAATATTCCTGCTTATGCTCAGTTGTTTTGGATTCTGAACTTTAAACATACCCATATCTCTATGATAGCATAGCAACTGGGCGCAGCCCTCAAAGCCCAAATGGACAGCAAACATCTCTAAGAATCTGTCAACTCACCACGAAAATAGATTAAATGACACTGTCATGATTTTCAGGTTATAGCTATGTGAACATATACTTATTTATTATACCCTAAGGAAGTTGAGATACAAATTTAAATTGATAAAATTAAATAATTTTATATGGCAAAAAGGATTTTTCAGAGAAGAGTAATTCTTCAAAAGAATAGTATAACCAATATAACCAGCACATTGCAGTAGACATACAGCACTACAAAGACATACACACACACCTACACGTACATACATACATACACACACACACACACACACACACACACCATTTCATTCATTAAAATACCATTACCTATTACCATCAACATGTTATTTCACTAAAAATAACTGTCTATTTTCCAAAGCGAACATGGCACTCCTGTGCACTCAGATGTAGAGACACATAGTTATAATCACATATTCAGAAGCAGTGCAAGGAATATGATAAGTTTGAGGCCAGCATGAGTCATACAATGAAATCTGGCCTCAGAAGACAGGAAAAACCCTTACAAATATACAAAACAACAACAACAACAAAACCCAAAACAGCCTATATAAGTATTTATAATTATTTAATTTTTTACCTGAAAAATTAGTTGGATTCTCATAACTGTTTCTGCATTTAATTAATCTGCTATTATATGTTGTTTTGGCTGAAGAAAATGATGAAAATATGTGCTTGTGTCTCGAGGATACATAACAAGGAAAAGACACAGTTTAGTAGCTTTTCCAGATACTTCTTCATCACAACAAAACAAATAGAAGTTTCCTGAAGGTTTTTCAAGCATTAGAACGGTCTACTATAAACATAATAACAATAACAATATTGATAAAATACTTTTAGTACCATGAATCTTACTTGAGAAGTTTTTTGAAAACTGTCTATCTTACAATGGCAAATCAAAGTTTTCTATAATTTTCTCAAATTCTAATTTTCTGTGGAAAACTCCAATTTTATAAACAGCAACAGCTATTTTGGACTACCTTCCATGAATACTGTTTTCCTGAATGGCAAATTCACCTTTTTGCATGTATGAGAAAATGCCTATCCCAAGTTTGAATAACCATAGTTTGTAAGTTTGTTCCAACTAAAATCTAAGTTCCAGAAATCTAAGCATCTGGTTTAGCGTGTGCGTCAAAGGACCACGCGGGACCTCCTTCCTGAGACAAGCACGCAGCTAGGGACACAGGAGATTCGACTTATGCAAATGTGTCAGAGTAGGGACTTGATAAGCATGAATAACTTTTATTTCCTCGTTAAGAATAGTATTGAATGAAAGTAGCATATAAAATTGTGATTGGTGGCATGAAGGAATGAAATTCTCAGGAATCCCCTGTTGTTGCCACGGCCTTGATTCATGGTGATAAGCCAGCTCAGCTGCCTACTGAATTGAAGTTGTGCGAGAACCAACATGGGTGAATGGCAGTACTTGAGGCGTGGTTTGAAGTCATTTTTGATTCTGCATGGAACTGTAAGGTGTGTGCTGCTTCCTTTCCTGGAGCCCAACGGGACCTTGTCTAAGAAAAATCCTCATACCTTAATGTGAGACTTTAAGCAATGCTAACCCAGTCCATAGAGTTTGGAAAGGCTCAACAAAGAGAAGGGTAAATATAGGGATTCCAAGCTCCATAAGAGAGGGGCAACACAGAAGTCAAAATATCAGAGTCCGTAAAGGTAGTGAATACAAAGTTGGCTTTATTAGGCTGAGTTAGGAAAAACAATAAGGCACTGAGACCAGGCAAGTGTGAACTCACCTCTTCATAGGGCAGCTGTGGCTTCTTAAGTGAAAGGTGACAGCCTGAGAAACCACTACAGAAAACCAAGCAATTTAAATATTTATTGTTTGCCAATCTATCTATCTATCTATCTATCTATCTATCTATCTATCTATCCATCCATCTATCTGTCTGTCTACCTACCCACCTACCTATGAATCTATCTACCTACCTGTTATCTATCTATCTACCTACTTATCATCTATCTTCCTATCTATCATTTGTCTATCACCTATCAATCAATCAATCTATCTATCTATCTATCTATCTATCTATCTATCTATCTATCTATCTATCTATCTAGTGGTTGTTTGTGCCTAGCACTAAGGAGAAACAAAGCAAAACAAAACAAAAACCACCTCACAGACCCATAGATCTGAGGTACACCTCTAGTCCCCAGCTAAAAAAGTGAACTGACAATGATTTCTTTCAAAATTCATTCATTTTTCTAATTAATCTGCCAGTTATTAACAAACTGAATTACTGTGATAAAGTTCATTTTAGGTGAACTATTCTCATATATGTGTATGTGCATGTCTATGTGTATATATATATATATATATATATATATATATATATATATATATATATATATTTATAATCCCTTCAAGGCTAGTTTCTGGAGTGTACAATTAAACTCTCAAATGAAGAGATTCTTGATTTGACAGATCTAATGCAGTACAACTTGACAGAATAAGCAGTATATAACGCTAAGCTTTTTGTGTTAGATACAGAAGAGAATACATTTTGCACTGGTGTGTTGATGGGGAGGGTTTAGGAGTGCAGTTCACAGTACACAGCCATCTGAGGCTGCTTCATAAAACAGTCTTGGCTATTCAATCACGGCCTCATAAAGGGTCTAGATACTTGCGGGGAAAGGCGAAGACATTTTGACCGCGTGCTTCCTCAGTAGACTCAGGGTGCTGAGGAAACATCCTTCAGTGTTCAGCCAGGCAGACCTGCAACGGAGGCCCCTAAGACTAACACAACAGCACAATGATCTCCAAGCAAAAGGTAAATGCTATCCTAAAACTTCCAATACAATTAATGTGGGTAAAGCATCCACACCAAGACCTATTTCAGCCATTGCAAAAACCACCGGGGTTTCCTTGGGGCTGGTCCAGGAGTGCCTGCAGGAAGAAGCTTCTCTGCTCTGTCACTGTGCTCCCTTTTAATAAACTCTCTCTGGGAGTGTATCTTACTGTTTAGTTTTGTTTGTAATCTGTTGGCTGTAGATAAACTCGAGGTGAACTGTCATCCGGTCTGTAATGAAATTGGAAAGCTTCCCCTTTAAGAGAAGCAACGATTAAGCAGTGAACCATGTACCAAAATATGATGTAACTGTAGTCGAATGTACTTCCCATTTTGACTCGGGTCACATGTAAATATATCAGAAAGCGTAGGATCTCCCATGTCAACGAGATTGCGCGTAAATCGAGAACCCTGGTTTGATTTGTGTGGTGTTCCTAAGCAGTGGGCATAAACACACCGGTCCTCTTAGGATTCTGCATGCAGCTAAGCTAGTCCTCCACACCAGCCGGGGAAAACAGCCTTCTCCTTTTCTAAAGATGTCTGTCTCCTCTGTTGCTGTGGAGTCGCCACCATTGCGCAGATGAAACATTTCAGAGTATGTCAGCTTTAATTAGTGTCACATGACCCAATCATTTTCACAGTTAAGAATAAAGAAGTTTGCATTCTTTAAACCCGAAGCTCAACCTGCAGATTATGCTAAGTTGCTTCATTCACAATCCACACTCCTTGGCTCATGTCAGGAGGACAGCGTTTGTCCCCTCTAGTGATAAACAAATTATACATGAAATCAATTCCACTTCACAATCCTCGTCCCTATTGGGTATTATCTTTCCTTCCTTGCTCCCTCCAGTTAAGCCTGCATCCTGTAACTAGCTAATGAGCTGAGGGCTTTCTGTTCCAGGTGGCACCCCCTGCCTGGAAGTCATGACATTTCCCATTTCGAATGCTGCTGGCATTTTTCCACAGCTCCTGCTAACTAGCCTTTTTGACCTGCACTAAGAGGAACTCATCTGATCGAATCCTCTAACCTGCCAATCACTCCAGCAAATGATCTCCACAGTCACTCCCAAGGCAGGGATGGAAGGAGGGGGAGAGAAGAAAAGGAGAGAATGAGGGAGTTGGTGAGGGCCGCTGCCTCTGCCGCTACCTAATGAGAATACTTGAAGTCTCTGAGGCAGCTGAAACACTGAAAAACTGGTGGGAAAATCAGGGCACAACTGAATGCCTGGCTCTGTAATTACTGATTTCTCTCCATCCTGAGATCATTTTGAGAGCAACACCTCTGAGATGTGCCAGTTTCTAAAGAACACAGGAATACCCCACCTTACCCAGAGAGAATAGATTCGTTTTCTCCTGCCACTATCGATGTGCAACCCTCATAATCCCACTCTGTCAAGCAGCATCCTTTGCAGAATTAATTATGTGCTATAAGCTTGTTAAGTGTGCATCTGTAAACCAGGATGATTATAATGTTTGTCACAGCCAACACAAGCCCTCTTGCTTTTTCCCTCAGGCATATTTTAATGCTGCTATGACTATGGATGGTGCTTGATGAAGCTTGAAAACAAAAGTGAACAGGTAGGATGGGGCTTACCGTCATGTTTAGGAAGGCTTAACTCCTGAAACTCACAGACCTTAGTAATTTGAGCAGTTTTGATCAATGGGGCAAAGTAGTTTTTTTTTCTATTTTCTTTTTCACATTTAGATGTATGTATTCAATTACACTCACAGAATAACCCAATTAGCTCACAAAGAAGGGTCCAGTGGGTGGCTTATTGTCCATGGATCACAAGTCTGTGTATTTTCCTATGGAGATTTGTTGACTGAGGAAAAGATACAACATAATTATGTGTTATCGTTACACTGCTGTATGTAATAAGTACTGTACATGATCTAGTTGCACATGATAATCACACATCTTTCCCATTTATAGTAATTAAGCCAGTAACCTCATTCACAATTACCATGTAATTGAAGGTATTTTGCTAATTGCATTGAAAATTATAATCCAGAGCAATTAAAAATCCAACGGCACTACACAGAACACAAACTACTATAAAGGAATAGTGATAAATCCTAAGGGAGACTCTCACCCAAGTAAGGGAGCTAGCGGTTCAGTGTTTGGCTTATATATTCTACCCGTTCCTCTAACTTTATATTGTTTTAGTTTTTCTAGACCTTACACAGTATTTCCAGAGGTGGAAAAATAAGTGTTAATCCACATGTTGTTACTTCAACATTCTATGTCTATAGAAAAATCACTCTTTGATGTGTAGCACTGAGTGTGTATGTGTGTGTATGTGTGTCTGTGCATGTGTGTGTGTACTAAAACAGCAGCCATTCTAAGTTCCAATAGAGACTCATTAAATGACTCATTTGCACAATTTCATATTCTTAAAACTTTATTCACAGAAGTATCTCAGAGTACTGCAAACATTTTGTTACTTATACTTGAAGTAACTTAGCTAAAATGTTTAACTTCACTTACTGGAATTCACTTGGGTGAGGTTTTCATTATGTGTCCTAGAATATTAGTCTGATTGAAGCCTTCATTTTGTGCCTGGGTCTCAATGGCTACGCATCTGATCCCATTACCCACTCAAATAAGGCTCCCATGAGAGGATGGCCTCAGAGCGAGTGAGGAGCATGGTCTGCCCGTCAATGAGTGCAGTTCTGAGCTTCCATCTAGTGTTCCATCTCAACTATGTCATCTGTATACTGTCCTCCATGCATTAAAACATCAGCCAAGACCAGCAGTCTACCTGGCCCAAACAGCCTCGTTTTATGCTCAGACACTTCCTAGAGTGCCAGCAGCCCGCAAAGGCAGTCTGGGGGCAGGGGAGGGAACTCAGCTGCTATCCTAGTATTAATAATGCAATACTGTGCACTTAGAGCACAGACAATTTCTTCTGTACTCGCAAGTCCGTAAGAATCAACAACATTAAATGAAAAGGAAAAATGGAGTTCCTGAGCTGATGATAACTACAAGCCACAGGTGGGGCCATATGTTGTAAAATACAGTTTGGTTATTAGTTACTCACACCTGTGCCTCTACACAAAGGCTTTCCTCAGACTATAGTGTTGGCAAACAGTCCCTAAGAAATTGATTTGGGCTTTGTACTGCCAGAAGAGGCAAGCTGCAAGTGTTTTCTCTGTCCAATTCATAGTTTCAACCTTCTCTAATCTGGAAATGCTAATTCACAGACACACACACACACACTACACAAAGAGAATTTGTTTGGGATCCATGGACTAATGAGCCAGTTTGTGGAGCATCAAATCAATTTTTTTCAGCTCCTTAAAAAACAAAAATGTCAAACAACTAAAATACCCCAAACAAATGTGCAAAAACAAAAACCAGCTAAATAAACAGATTAAAAAACACCCCAATCTTAGGATGAAACAAAGGAAATGAAGGTCAAAAACTATCATTATTTGTATTATTAAAAGGATCACTCCAAATCATTTGTTTTTAAGATGTATTAAGATGTCTAAACAATATAGTGTTTAGGGTAGACATCATATGAATTATATTCAGTTTAGAAAAATAAAATGTATGTTCACATTTATGTATGGCACAGAGATGGGATAGAAAAAGAGAGAATTATGTTTAGGCAAATGAGTGAGGGAATCTTCATAAACTTCCCCACAGTATTTCTGCGAGTTTGTTACTTCAACACAAAACAAACTTTACAAACACACTCCTGAAACACACTGGGAACTTTTTCATTCTGCTTTTAGGTAGTCGAGGCCTAAACCTTTTGCTCACCCACTTGTGGAGTTGTGGTGGTGAAGATGCAGAATGCAGATCAGAGGTGCCCGAAGAGAGGGATGGAGAAGGAAAGGATAGAAGAGGCCAACTTCTCCATCCTGTCTGAAGCCCATAATAGGAGACCAGGGACTCCTCAGCATGGAAGAGAGCTAAGCCTACAGGGGTATCCAACCACTGACATTGCAACAAGGGGCTACATATTTGTAGGGCTGCTTTCATAACCAGTCTGGAGTTCATGTGTTCATCCCATTACGGGAAAGGGCCTGAGGTAGGTGGGTAGAAAACTAAGCAGGGTTGAAGGTGCTTCTCAGTCCAGTGCCTACGGCATGCCTCATGCATCTGTGCTGTGTAGCTCTGCCTTGCTTTTCCCTTCCAGCTGGAGCAAGGACAGCAACCAGGGCTCTCTTCAGATGAGGCCTGAGAGGCTGTTTGGGCTTGCTTCTTCTGTTCCTATTATTTCCACAAATGTTGCCAACTATTCAAGACAAAAGAAATTATGAAACTCCAGCGGCTGGAGAAGAAACACTTACTGGATCACACAGAGAATAACAGTCCTGGCAACAAGAAGAAAGACAGTGATTGTCCTTCTCCAAAAGGAAACCTAGACTGAACCAATGAATAAGGATGGTGATACATCTGAATAGCCATCCTCTCCATTTGTTAAGTGAGACGGGGACTTAACAAAAATCCTTCACCAAAAGCCCCAAATATCTCACAGTGAGGATCTGCAGTATCACATTCAAATAGCCTTCCTCTTGTTCCACACAGCTAGGCCAATGTACATTTGAAGCACATGGTTTGCTTCTTTCCATCACTGAAACTTTTGGGCTGGACGAGTTCAGAGCTGCATTTTGAGGGGTCTTTATGAACAGGCTGGCCACCCAACTCACAGCTAAGTGGATTGGACCGGTGTGGAGAGCTTTTGGGGTTACTTGGCAGGAATATGACATTGGCCAAGGACAAGGGAACAGGCTTCAGACAGGGATCTGACATTGGGCCATCACAAGGAGTAAGCTCAGGCAGGAATCTAATTTCAGGCAAGAGTCTGACTTTGGGCTAGGACAGGGAAGTGGGCTCAGATATCTTGGTCATCCTTATAAGCCCTCAGAAACAGTGGTCACGGGACTTTGTCTATTGCCTTGCTTGTTCCTTGACTATTTGTATTTATTGTACTGCTCGCCCTGATTACTTGCATGTAATTAAAATGGTATAAAAGTGGATTGGGAAAACATAAACCTGCCTCAGCCTCAGAACTGGCTAGGGTCATGATACAATGTTGTCTAACTGCCTTTTTTCTTTTTAATCCTCACCCCTGGGCTGGAGAACCTTTGACTGACTGAGCTGGCTTGGTCACACTGGGCTCAGTTCTGATCTAGAAGCAGCCTTGGAATCAGCCAGTAGCTCGTAAAGGGACGGTTCACCCAGTAGCCTCAGTCTCCACTTCTGAAGGCAGTTATACAAATCAGAGCAGCTCTCTAGAAGGGTTTTAGGATCCAAGGCAGTAAGAGATCAGCGGCAGACGCCTCCAGAAACAGGACAAAGGGAAGAGAGAGAGGATGGATCCATGGGTAAGCAGAAGCAAGGCAGCAGAAGCTACAAGGTGTAGGGAAGACGAAGACAATATGAGCTGACACAGACCATAAAAGTGAGCCACCACAAAGTCGCAGTACAGAGGAGAGCCTTGGATGGCTCTATCTCCTGGAGCAGTTTCCAGAGTCAATATGGCAGACAGATTAAGGCTACTGCTGGTTTCTGCCTGACAGTACTATCTTTTGTGAAGCTTGTTTGTGCAGCTACATATAGGCTGCCCATCTGCCTATATGTAGCTAACTGAGGAAGCCACTGTGGCACTTCAGTGGAGTTATGCCTCTTGCTAACATCATCTCTTGTGGTGGGTACCAAGCTTTGTGTCTTTCCATACCTCTAATGTAACTCAGACACCTGGCTCTGGCTCTGTTCCTTTTTGCTCTGGCCAAGTGCCTCTTTCCTCACAGTCTGGGTTCTTCTGAAGCAATTGTCATCTAGCTCCAAGATACAGTCTTCTGCAATGAATTCAGTTCCATTTTCTTGATTTTTCCTTAAATAGGTGGATAGGAGAAGAGTTCTCCATCAGTGTTGTCCAGAAGAGCACTGTGAGATCCCTGCCTGGTCTCAGACAGGACGTCGATGCACTGTGAGATCCCTGCCTGGTCTCAGATAGGATGTCTATGCACTGTGAGATCCCTGCCTGGTCTCAGACAGGACGTCGATGCACTGTGAGATCCCTGCCTGGTCTCAGACAGGACGTCGAAGCATGTCAACTATCCAGCATGAGAAATTCTAGCAAGGAAGAGATATTTAAGGTGAACTGAAATTAAATTCAATAATTTTAAATGGGCATGCAGGTCCTGCATTGCACACTATGACACCATTCTTTCTTATGGAAAAGGAAAAAGGGTGGGATGAGGAGAAGGATAACAAATAGTCCTGCATCATGGTATAAAATGCTATTTTCCCAGTTTATCTTTACCCTGTCCTGACTCAAGTAAGTTGGTGATTTTATCTTATAAACAGGTAATCCCCGAATAAGTATTGAATTCACTATCTATGTTCCCCTCAAGTTCTTACATGTTTTTTAAAGAATCTAAAATGTGAGTACTGTGTTTCTGTCATTTTCTCTCACCTTTTCCTCTTTCCAACCCACCCCCTGTTCCCCATTTATAGCCTCTGTAATTATTGTAACACACACATAAACATGCATGTTCACACCACCCCAATAAATACATAAATAGAACAAACTGAACCCATTCAGTTTTGCTCCGTTGAATATGTGTTTAGAGGTGACCACTAGATATTACATAACCAATTAGGGAGCTTATCTCAGAGGACAATTTATTTTCCCTCTCAGTAGTAAGTTAATGACCACTGGAGTTTGTTAAAATACTGATTCGTGAACCCTAGATAATGGGTTGGAAAGCTCTGCAGGAGTTTGGTATCCCAGAATATGAGATGCCTATTTTCAGAAAGTGTGGCAGCAGCACACTGGGTCATGAATAGACTATGGCAAATAAACAACATACTAAGTAAAACAAAACCATCAGTGTTTTGTCAAAACGTAGTCAATGAACTGCTTCAATGAAAACTCTTGAACAGTTCATTGCTTTTAATCTCTTTACCTAACAGATCACTTTGAGGAAATGACTGTTCACTGACTGGGGTAAGCAAAGTGAGGCTAAAACCTTTTTTCATTGTCATGTAATTCTTAAGTAATGTGCACCAAGAATGAAGATATGCTGAGACAGAAGGAGATCACCAAAGTATGCATATATATAATCTCTTGCAATTGAGCCAAACAGCATTACTTCATATGCTAGACAAATATTTGAAAAGTTACTATGAGTTTAATGGAGTCCAAGACAACTGATTCACTAAGAAGGGGTGTGTGTATATCCTTATATTATTTAAAAAGACAGTGGCCAACCCTCTCTATGCCAGTTTAGCACAATGAAAAAAATGAGCTCAGCATAGGCTTATGGTTGGTATCACTATACAAGTAAGTGTGACTAATGGATGTGATATTCCATATTACCAGTGGTATTTTCCATGATGAATGTTTTCTATGTACAGTTGAAACTCACTTGGGTTTTATTCAACTCCCATTGGTAACCAAATGAGTGGGAACAAGCTATGAAGTAGCTAAAATGGCTAGAGAATAAAGAACCAAAGGGAGCTCTGTAGTGATCACTGGTGTCAGCTATCCTATTCTTAACCCTGGCACTTGTGGCTTGCTTTTCATTTAATTTTGCTACAAAACTCTAAAACCCAATTGCTTTCTTCTACACAGCAAAGTGCATCTCATTAGCTTTTCTACTAAGGACAATTTATGCAAATCCGACATTATTAGCTAAATAATTGAAGTGACCTTAGTTTGCAAGAAAGGAAATAATGTAGCATTGGGGTACAGGAGAATTATTAGGACTTGGAGCATTCTTGCATGCCCTGTCTCTGTCATCTCAAAAGCAGCATGACACAATCCAAGTTCCACACCAAGAGCCTGCTGGTCACAAGAGAGAGGTGGCCAAAACTCTAGCCTGGGCTCAGACTACCTCAGCTCCCGGTCTCTTCCCCTTATTCTCCTTTTCAGTCACCATGGGTGTTACCAAAAAAGTCAAGACAGTTCAGGGAAATTAAGTATGTCACAGACTCCAAACAGGTGATGAATAAATTTAAAAACAGGAAAAAAAAAATCAAAGACTAGAGGATTATACCTTTTTTTTTCTGAGATTTATTAACATGATTTTTTGTTGTTGTTTCATAATGTCTTTAGTTTGAAATTCATCTACTGGACAGAAAAATGCCATGCAAAATGTTGTAGGGACTAATAAAATATTTGATCTCCAACATGGACATGTTTGGTAAAATAAGAAACTAAGGTCACTTGCTCTGTCGACAGCAGCATGCTGGGTTTCCTGCAGCTTTTCTGAAAAGACTGGAGGTGTTTCTTTAGCAGCCTGCTGAATCAGATGTGCTCTGTGGACCAACAGTATTGAAGCCTTCAACGCTGAAGTGACAAAAATAACACTCAGAGAGAGAATACTTGTACTGTTATCAGACAAGTGTAGAGAAACTTGTCCACTGTGAAGCTAAGCCTGGATCCAGAGTGAGGAAGTGGACTGTGAGCTTTGCAAGCACTGCTGGCTCCAATCCCGAGCACGTTGGAAGACCTCTTTTCAATGTTTTGAGTCTTTCTAGGCAATGCTCTGTCCAGTCAGCTCCTTCTGACTTTACAATAATAAGCTGATCTGAAACACATCTTTGCAGCTTTGGGTAGATCCGGAGAGTCAGATGAGCCAAGAAGAGAGGACATGCAGGCTCAGTCCTGCCACTAAAGTTCAGGCTTGCTTGTGCATGTGAGTCAATAAAACAGAGCCAGTTTTCCTTCTTCTTCTACTGAAGTAGCTGAAGGGTTTATAACGAGGGAGCTAATACCATTGAAATGTGCACACTACATACACTCTTATGAATCACACCATTCTCAGAACCATGAGGCTACAGGTCAGAAACTGCTTAGACTCAGAGCCACAGTCTATCTGACCATTGCAATTCAGAGTGGGCCCCAGATGATACTGACTTCATATACAATGGCCTAAAGAAAGCCGTCCTTTCTCCCATGGTTTAGTAGCAGTATCGACTGGCCAGCTACACTTTAATCAGGAGCTTTTTTTTCCCTCTTCCAAAGCAACATAAATTCCTGCCACATCCTTAGGCTAGCAAAATTAATCTCCATGTTGAGGGCATAAAAAGCTAAGTTCCAAAATGGCTGAGGATACTGGCAGGTGTATCACAGAGCTGTGTGCACCATCTTTGCTATGAATCCACTTTGCTTCTTACCGTATTTCCAAATAGGAGAGAATCAGGCTATTCCCCCAAATTAAAAAAAATAAAAGTCAAGCATGGTAGCTCATACTTGTAACCTTAATGGTAAGGACGCAAGGACATGAGGATATCTAAGGATGGCTGGACAGTAGCTAGTCTACCTGAGTCAGAGAGTTCTAGGTTCAAGGGAAGATACTGTCTTAAGAAATAAGGTGGACAAAAATTAAGGGGGTATTTGATATCAACCTCTGGCCTACATCACCCCCATCCCCAACCCCCTCACAGACACACACACACACACATACACACACACACACACACACACACACACACACACGAACAGTTCTTCCTGTATTCAGCTCATGTCATTCAACAGTTATGGAACACAGAAAAGCAAAGTACATGCTCTACCAAAACCATCATAGAAAGGTTTCCCCATAAGGGTGAGAAATGGGTAGTGTTGGCATACCATTTTAGTTCCAGTACTCAGGAGGCAGTGGCAAGTGAATCTCTCAGGTCAAGGCTAGCCTGATCTATAGAGCAAGTTCCAGGACAGAAAGGAACCCATGAGAAATCATGCCTTGAAAAAACAAAAATGAAAAACCAAACCAAACTAAACCAAACCAAACCAACCAACCAACCAACCAACCAACCAAAAAACCAAAAAACCAAAAAACCCAGATATCTGTTTCTGGCAACCCAGAAAGACACAGCTTTTCCAACATTACTGTCTTAAACTTGGCACTGGGCATGTGCAATGACTTGACAGGCTGACATGTCTGAACATCACCATGATAGTTTACAGTTCCTACCTGTAAAAACGTAGAGGTCAAAGAAGCAAATTGTGAGACCCAGAGCTTTACCTCAATAGGTCTGTGCCAGGGGCCAGACAGGAATCAGAGCCCATGGAGGGCCTGGCAAGCAGCTTAGCTTAAAACAAGGGCTGTGCGTTTTCTCTCATTACACATGAGATCTTCTGGTGGGACAGAAATGGGGTCATTGCCAGAGTTGCTGATACTTCATGAAAAGCTAGAAATCTAGACTTTTATATGAAGTATCTCAATTTTAAAATGACAGCAAATAATTAAAAAACAAATTGTATTGGCCAAATAAAACAGGTCTGTGGTTCAGGTATAGCTCAAAGTGGAACTTTCCTAAATTCAATGATGAACTCAGAAGTAATTGAGCTAGATGCTCACCATTCAGTGGTTTGCGTGTGACTGTAAGCTAACTTAGAGTCCAGTGCAACATTACTTAGAGCTTAGGAGGTGCCTGAAAACACTGAAATTATTGATTGTTCTCTACCTCAACAAAATGTTTGACACATGCCAGAATAAGTCCACATGACTCATAAGACAGCTTCAGGGAGAAATGAGACTGAAATATTTCATTGAAAACTATTCCAAGTCTACTGCAATTATTCTCCAGTGAAGCAGGACCTCTTACCTGTGCTCTCCTGAGAATGCTGGGCTCGTCAGTGTTTGCTGTTCGATAGGCTTTTCCCATAACTATTGTTTTTTCCAAAGGCCCTCATGCTCTCTCCAGCTTCGGGCTGCAATCTCACATTTGGGACAGTAAAAATAGAAGACACTGTGGAGAGAATGAAATGTTTCCATTTACATATTTATACACATGTTGACATCTTATTTAAAGAGGAAAAGAAGACATCAACTCCATCTGGATGTCCAGCATGTGAAACACCGTGGTATGTGTCAGTGTTCGAAATGCCAAGTGGCCAAAGGTGTGCACACAACTATATGCATTTATACATGTACACATACATACAAATTTGCATGAGGTAGAGCCACAGCTCCTGTTTCACTGATCTTAGAACGATAAACTTGGATTGAGAGACAAATCTTTGCCATCTTTTAAAATTCATTCGTAAGAGGAGTCCTTTTTTTTAAAAAAAAGATTTATTTATTTTATATACGTGAGTACTCTGTTACTGTTTTCAGACACATCAGAAGAGGGCACTGGATTCCATTACAGATGAATGTGTGCCCCTATGAATGGTTGCTTGGAATTGAATTTACAACCTCTGGAAGAGTTGTCCACTGAGCCATCTCTCCAGCCCGTGAGAGAAGTACTTTTTGACTCTATCATTTCCTGGGAAATTCCAGAAGGGGCTAGTGGCAGTGAGAAGACTGTGAGTTTCATCAGAACTTTTCAGTGTCTTACAGATGGCTAAGTGGAGGAGCTAAACAGTCGGTTGAATGTGAGAGTCAGTGAGCTAGGGTTCCAATGGGACTTTTAGAGTCAGTATCAGTGTGTGGATGATATTTAAATCTCGAGGCTGGATGACATAGCTCAGCTCTAGGGAATGAACCAGATAGAAAGGTCTAAGGAGAATTCATTGGGGACTCACAGCATTCCTTAGCCTGCCTGGCAGATCAGAGAGTTTGCGAAGGAAAGTTGCAGGAGGTGAAAGTCAAACCATGAAAGAATCCTACCCCTGGCAACCAAGGGAAGGAAGTGTTAATAGGAAAAGGTGCCAGATAAATGTGCCTAATTCCACTGCCAGATCAAGGTGAAAGCTGGGAAAGCCCCAAAGACAGAGGGGTTGAAATAGCCATATAGAGGTTTTTGCCACCTATTAGAAAACATTCAAGATGGAACCCAAAAAGGAAAGGGCAGAGCTGTTCAGCTGGTCAGCAGGGTGATGCAAGCTTCAAATCCCAGCATTAGGAAGGCAGAGACAGGTAGGGAGTGCTGGGAGTTCAAGGCCAGTCTAGTCTATATGTAGGACAACCTTGTCTCAAATAAATTCAGTAGTAAAAAATAGGTGTGCTTGCTATGTTCATAAAAAGATAGCATGACACTACATAATAGCATCGTGCTGTTAGGGTGGATGAGGCTACAAGCACTAGCTCTAGAAAGGTCCTTCAGGTCTCCCATGCCTTCATCAGCTTTCTCTCTGAATGAGGAATTGGGAGTACAGAGGGATGAAGACCCATGATCACAGTTGCCTGGCCAGGACCTGTGGAGCTTATAGCTGGGGTGTCTGATTCCCAGCTCATTGCTTTCCACACCCGACCAATTTGCTGGCCTTCTTTTAGGAGATTTGAGTTTTGTAAATTAGCAAATGAATGTAATAAAATCAAGGCCTCTGTGCTATGAACTGTATTTTGTTCATTTACTTCGACAAGGATAGTTCAGCTTCAATTATTTATGTAACTTGATAGTATACACAGAGAATGCCCTGTGGTGTGCTTGGGGAAACTAATGAATTTTTTTTTCTAAATCAACCCTCTATTTATTTCCCTGCAATTAAATTCTCATGAAGAAGTAGAGCAAGGCTATTGGGATTTGGGGACTGTAGAATGACGCTGTTACCATCCCTGGTCAGCCTGGCTGCTAGAGAGATCCCTTTGTAATCCCATAATTACTTTTGCTTCATGCATTTATTCTATTTCCTGCTCTGGTGACAATAATATTTTGCTTCTAAATTTTCTTATTTCATAACTACAATAAATGTTCACAGATCTAAGGTGCTTCAATGGCCATTTTGAAAAGTATGTTGACTTTTCCTATACTCCTATCAGGACTTGGCCATTCACAACATACTTCTATGTCTATACTTCCTATCATGGTTCCTGGTGAATCCGGATCAGCCCTATCAGCTGTATTATCTGTTCCCTGGTGGTCACTTCCCTACGAGGTCCAGTTGGCCCAATTCATGCTCATGCCCATGTGGACTATACATTCCCACAGGGACCGACTACTCAAAGCAGGTTGAGGCTGGAGCCCCAGCTTCTTTTAACTTGACTTCAGCTTCTGCCTTAAGTGTTTTCCTTTTGTGGACATTCTACTAAATCATAAAGTGCTATGAAGCATAACAGCATAACTTGTGCCTCCTTCATGTTTCCTGTTAGTGCCTCAGCACTGATGTATTGGTATCTGGTGATGGGACCTTTGGGAGGGGATTAAAACATAGATGACCTCAGGAAGGGGGTGGTCCTCATGATGGGATTAGTAGCCTTGTAAGAAGGAGAAAAAGTCTCTGTATCCTGTAAGACCAAGCAAGAGGACCTCTGGGAGTCATGAGGACAGCCCTTGCTAGGAACAGAATTAGCCAGCACTTTCATCTTGAACTCTACACCCCTGGAGCTGTAAGAATAAATACCTGTTGTCTCAACCTCCCCCTGTCGTGCTATTTCCTTAGGACAGTGTGAGTTGACCAAGACAGCCAGGATCTTGGAATTGGTGAACCATCAGTTCCAAGTTGGCTGCAAACACATTCCTTCCTGGGTTCTGCAGTATGCCTTGACAAATGCATTACCCCCCTGACCCCCAAACTCCCTTGAACAGGAAGATGTGAGAGTTCTGAGGTGTCACAATTTCTGCCATTTACCAGACAGTGAACTTTACAAAAAAAATCTATACTAATCTGAAGTTTAATACAAAGAATCTCAAGAATTTCCAAGTACTGTCAGCTGAATACTCACTCAGACAAGAGTCACACAGCCCAGTCATTCACTTAAAAGAACTAATTCCCAAAGTCACATAAGTCTGGAGATTCTTTGTTTTGCAAACATGTTTACAAGGGCAGCCACGTTGTTCTAAATGGAAATGACTATAGTATTTAATACTGGGATTGTCCTTTCTGTGAATCGATTTACCCTTCATAATGATTATCTTCTCGACACAGAAATAGCATTCCTGTAACTCAAAATTGTTACTGGAGGCATTTAGTAGAATCTCGCTTTAAAAATATAATGATTTTTCATCTTTATTCTCCCCCCTTCAAAAGGTTTCACCGCTCGTGATGTTTAACGTTCTGCGGAGACGTGTTTCTGCCAATGAATATCGCCTTATGGTTATGCCTCTGCAAATAGCCTGCTGTGAGCTGATAAAGGGATTAATGCAGCCAAAATTCTTAATCTGTGAAATTACAAATTAAATTCTCATATTAAAAATACCACCCTGAGGTATTTTTTGTGGTTTTAATTCCCCTCTGGTGTTCTGCATACATTGTGCTTGTTAATGACAGGGACAGGGCTGTCTCGGTTGGCAGGCTGCTGTTCCGTGATAATGTGTCGGCATTTACTCCCTGACAGCGACTGGATTTAACCACTGGCTGATAAACTACGTGGCAAGTGGGTAATAAGTCCATATTAACAGGAAAGTACTACTACAGAATCGGGAATTCGCAGACCCTCAAAATGCTGGCTTAAACTCCACCATCAAGTCAGATAGCATTGAGCTGTCACCAAGCAGGTCAAGGTGGAAGTTACGCTGCATGGGAGAAATAAGCCCCATTTTTTGAGTACAGTAGGTTACAACACCGTGAGCCCACGTCTCCCTTTTGTCTTTTCCAGCATAGGGAGAGGCGTGATCCGTTCTTTCTTTCCCCCCATAGGTCTAAGCCTTGCATTTTCCTTTAAAGTTTGGAATCACTGTTATAATCGAGGATCGATCTTTAGAAAGGAAGTAAGATAGATGATAAAAGGAATATAGGCTGGGAATGCTTGAGATACTAATGAGGATTTGGAAGCACGAGGGGAGCAGTAGGTCAATACATCTATAGCGACCTTGGTGGGGACAGGCGAGGAAGCACGCATGAGTGTGAGTAAAAAGAGAAAAGTTAGGTTAAGAAGACTCAAGGGAGTTGTTACTTAGGATTTAGTTCCAAAAGAAAGGGTGACTGTGACTGTTGCTATGGAGAATCCAATACTGCAGGGGTAGTCATAAATTCCAGAGACAAAGGAAGTAACTTCATGTCTACTATAAGTGATGTATGCATGAGAATTAATAAATGCATTATAAATATTTATGTATCTATGCAGTATGCTATTTTTAAGGCAATCAAGAAATACGAAATATCTCTAACGGGTCTTTGGAACATATCATTACTGAATAAAAATATTCCTACTGCTGCCACAGTGTTTTCCAAAATTTCACAAGAATTCTCTTTCACACTTGGGAAGAAAACTGAGATCCTCCCAGTCATAAATCCTTCCCCAAATACTTTAAATGTAATTGAAAAAGCCTGTGTAAATATGAGCACTTTTGTAAAAACAAAACAAAAACCCACCCAGGAATGTGTTTTGTTTTAAAAAGATCTAGAGAAGAGCTGTCTGTACAAATACCAAGAGCATGTGTAGTTAAAATGAGTTACATGTCTTCTGTTCTTACATGTCAATTCAGTGTGTTTGGCAACTGCCAGCTCTGCTCTTCAGCTCACTGCCTAGCAGTGCTTTTGAAGGTTATTGTTACAACCAAGATGGTCTCTGAAAATCAAACAGAAATGAATCATTTTTCCTCTGTGTACTGCAGCCAGTTAAAATAGTACTGTATGCAGAAAGCACTAAATATGTAAATCATATTTTCCTTTTCCTTTATGACTGCTCAGATCATTTTTTTGGACACACACATAATCAAATACAAAGACGCGCAGCTGCCGACTGCAGAGTAGAGATAGCAAAAAATGAATCCATTTTCTTTCTGTGTCTGGTAAGCTAGCAATTGAATGGCAGGACTCCAATAAATATATATAAACACAATCCCCCTTCTGGCTTGAGCGATCACATCTCTCTCTCTCTCTCTCTCTCTCTCGCTCTCTCTCTCTCTCTCTCTCTCTCACACACACACACACACACACACAATGCATACACACAAATACACAATCTTATGTTTATCCACACATGAATGAGCCCATCTGTCTACATGCATGTTACATATTGATGACCAAGTGCTTTGATTGGATGCTGGAGTCCTACTCACTATCAGTCAGCTCCCATAGCCGTGGGGGCAGATCGCTGAAATACTCATGGCTCAAGGCAGCCTGTGCTGATAGCCTGTTCTTTGGGGAACACTGTAGAAGCTTGGAGGCCAGATCTTCAGCATGATTGACATAACTGAGCCTGAAAACACAAGCAAAAACAGAGAAATCATCAGACCCCAAGAAGAAATACACTAAATAGGACCTCAGGCTCATGCTATGTCTTATGTACTTCAGTTTATTCCTGGCCAGGGAAACAACTTAAATTACCTGCTGAAATAAACAAACCGAATACATATGTGCCCTTCCAGTATGTGTTATTGCAAAATGTCTTTTTCTCTAGAAATGCTAAGTATTGTTGACTTAAAATATTTTGACTGTAAGCAAAGTACTGATTATTTCAGAAAGGATGAAAGTAAGGTCAGAAGTAGAAAATTATAGATGACAGTTTATCAAATAGTTGCCAGCATTCATTCATGGACTCTTTGTATGGTATACACATATGGATACATTTATGGGAAATTAATACCGAATAACTAGGGGAATTAAAATAGAGCTGTTATTAAGTTCTCTAGTTACTAAAATTACTTTTCCTCGAGGAATTTATATTTTCTTGCCTGAAATAAAAAAAAAAAATTACTAAAGCAAGTGTCCTGCCAAGTGCCAGCCATTCTGATACCAACATCCAGGTTAACAAACAGATATGCTTAAATGATACAGGGCTGAATCAATTCAAGATGACCTTTAAAACAACAGTAGATGGAGGGTATGTGTCTCAAGATTACGGGAGAAAGGGATAGAAGCAAAACCTTTGATGTGGTATAAGCTTTCCAATGGGTGGCAGCCATGCTTGGTCTTCCCAGTTTTGCTTTTCATGGAAACTATTCTGCTGGTTGGAGCAATCAGACATGGAAAATTAACACAACACTGATGGCACCCCCCTCTCTAGAAAGTAGAACATATGTCAGGCACTTTCCCAGGCACTTTTTCCATTCTTGTTTTTATTACAGTCCAACAGGGGAACTACCCCCATTTGGTGGTGTAGAAAGTAGGTAGGGGATGGTGGTGGAATGCTCACTGAAGCAAATCTATGTTCTCCAAAGGCTTTTACCCATACATCTCTGTGTTTCTGCAAGTAGTTCTAACTACACCGACTCCCAGAGACAGCCACACAGGGACTTGGGGCTAAGCTGCTCCATCAATATTTTTAAAAAACTGTGAAGGTGCTAAGCACACCATTAGCTTCAGCCACCAGCTCTACACTCCAGCAATTTTTGTAGTGGGAAGGGGAAGCTGCTAGGAGGGGGCTGTGGAAGGGGAAAGGAATCTATGCACTCAGGCAGGGACACAAAAGCAGAGCGCAGATGGGTCTAAGAGATCTCTTTCCATCTTCCCATCACAAGGCGTCATGAATGGATCCACTGTTGCAATGGAAGTTTGTTTCATTTGTTTCCGTCATTTACAGACAGATCCATGGACTGGCTGCACGACGTCTGTCCACAGGAAAAGGAGTCATTTTCAAAGCCCTTCTTTTCTCTCTTACAAAGGAGTCCAGGTCACCAACACTATATCTTCCTGTCTCAAGACCTCTCACGCTTACAAATTTGCCATTACCAATTCTAAAACTCAAGTTTGAAATAGGCAGACTTCACAGTAAAGGCACAACTACACCAAAAGTGCTGTTTATAAATTGCACAGTGAACATCTCCTTTCCATCAATTATATATCATTTTGATAAAATAGAGCATTCGAGCCAGACTGAAATCAGATCTGAGTTTGGGGTCTGACACAATTTTGTACAAATTATTTAAAGAAGAAAGAATGCTGCCATCACCCCCAAACTCTATGCTACTATACTTTAGGTACATAAAGAAACTGGGGATTAGAATATTTGGTATGCTAGTATCCAGCACTAAATTCATGACCATAAATGTGAACATTTGAGATACAGAGCAATGAGTACCACTTCTTTCTCTTTTTGGTTTTTTGAAATAAGATCTCGTTTTCAGTCAAGGCAGGTTTATTATTTACTATCTAGTCAAGGTAGGTTTTGAACTCATGATTAACCTCCCGCCTCAGCTTCCTGAAGTGCTGGGGTTACATGAGACATAAGCTACAATGTCTGGCTTGACACATTTTTTTTTCTGATCTTAATTTTCTCATCTAAGAAATAAAATGGATGTATCACATTTGTCTGCAGTCCCCCCACTTGGAAGAGCTACATGTAGCACTTGAAACATGGCTGGCTCTCTGTTTTGAAGAACTGTCTGCATTTACAGTTGTTTCTTTGTTTTGGCAGCAGGTTACTGCATTTAGATAAAATGAGTCGTACCTAAATGTAAGGAGTTCACCAAAAGGAGACAATCTCATTCTTCCCACCCAAAAAAACTACTTTTAATAATGTCTATGAAATAAAATTTGAGTTGTGATATCAAGTTTATGCACACAATTTAGTTCATAAATAAAATTTTTGTTTGGATATTTTACTACTTTTGTTTGTATGTCTTACACGTGTATTTCAAGAAGAGTCAACTTTGCACCAATTTTTTCCCCATGTGTTTTTAGTAACGCAGTTTGGGTCACAGCTAGAACCACTCTCTGGGTCCACCTAAGTTGTGTGAGATATCATACTTTGGGGAATCACTTTTATCTAAAACCATAGGTTTACCTTATCAGAGTGCTATAATGACTGTGGTTATCCGTCTCCTATTATGGGATGGCATATTTGTTATATCTTCCATATAAACCCATGAATATTTTATGCTGTGCAAGGCCAGTACTTAGATGAATAACATTCTAGAAATGTTATACATTCCACATAAAGTAGGACTTTCATCCTGATGTGATCTTTTCTACATTTAATAAGACATTCTAAGCTAAAGTTCACATTTTTCTCTCATTAATTTAATGGCTGCATGTGCTTTTGGTTTAGTATTTCTCTGACACCTTTTGTGACCTGCCTTCTCTTTCATATATATTACATAGCTGGGTTTAATTTTTATGCACTCAGGCAATCCCCGTGTCTTAATAAGAAAGTTTCAGTCCGTTTGCATTTTCTTTAGTATTGGTACATTTGGAACTGCTGCTACTAGGGTAATTGTGTATTGCCGTCTTATCTTCCTGAGCTTTCTTAATTTTCCTATCTTCTCTCAAGTTGAATTTGAAGTTTCCATGTCTTCTAACTTCTGTTTTAGTCTTACATAAAATGTTTAAATGCTAGTCCATGTATTAGAGACTAGTGTTAATTCATTTTTTTCCCCTTTTAAAAGGAGTATCATTATTTCCCTGGATGCTTAGATCTTGCAGTAAACTTTCAAAAGATGATGAAAACTAAATTAAAAAACTCAAGTTCTCCCACTGAATTAAAATCACACATCTATTCTTGAAGTAACATCAATATACACTACATTTTCTGGTTATACACATTTAAAACTATGCAGATATAAATTCATGCAGATTTTCTGGCATAGAAAGTATGAAATGTGTGGCATAGAAAGTTTTAAATGTGTACCTAATTCATTACCAGGATCTCCTCTTTTTACAAAGGGGATTATGAACAGAATAACAAAGAGCATACTTGCCAAATATTTGGCAAACAACTTTATTTGGTATGAAAAATATTTCATAGAACTTACAACTTTTTTATGATTAGGAATTCTCTCTGTGTTGTGATGGCACATGTCCATGGGGATAGGCTACATTAAAGGCAGAGACAGGAATATTAGGCTAGCCTGAGCTACATTTTAAATAACTTCAGCCTGACCTACATTTTAAAAACAAGCTGGGCATGGTAGTATACACCTATAATCCCAGTACTAAGAAGGCAGAAGTAGGTAGATCTCTGTGAGTTCCAGACTTGCTTGGCAAGCTTGGAAATCCTATTTTAAAACAAAACAAAACAAAAGTGTTTAAAACAAATTTTTTGCATACAATCACTGAACATGCCTATCTTTAAAAGAATTGAAACACATGTCTCTGGAAAATCAAATATATTTTGCTAAAAATGCTTAACAGTTAACAGTTCACTCCAAGTCTTTCTTCAGCCTTTCCAGGTCAAGCTGTGCTAGAGAGTGCACACATTACATGAACTTACAATTTTGGGTTTGAAATCTGGGATTATAGGTGTGCTTCTATACAATGTGGATTTGACATGGAAGTTTGAACTAGAGATTTGTGATTTTTCAAAATAGAGGTTTTTATAACAGCACAATGTAAAATTTATAGAAGGACATTAATCCATAAGACTTGGAACTTAGCCAACAAAATCAATTGCCACACAACTTTAGTGCCCACTGTTTTAAACATGGGAGACATGAACTAAGAACAAAAGGCAAACAGACAATACAGACCCTCTGCTCGTGTTTGAAATGATCTTTGCCAAGTAACTGCAGGTCTAGGCCACTGTTTGGAATTCAGAATTCCAGTTCTGAGTGATGACGAAAACTTAGGGATTCTGTACAGCATTCATTCACCTAGTCTCTCTAAATGGCTTGCATAGGGGCAAGATTTTGGCATGGGAATAGTCTAAAGATGTAACCAAAGCTGCCTGATTCCAGAAGAGCGCTGCTGATAGGCATGGCAAGCCTATCTTAGCTGGTGGACAGGAAACTCACTTGCTAAGTTGGGGTTCCAACACTGTGTATCAACATGCCATAGGCGCTCCACTGGGCTTACTCACAATGTATGATGAAATTGACCCTGCCTCCTTTCTTTTCAAAGGCAGGAAAAGGCAGTTTTGTTGTCTCTCATACTATGTCTCCACCTTCCCCGCCCCGCCCCATATCTAAGTGTGCAGTTGTACTTTAGGGCAGTACTTCGCCAAACGAAATTCTAAGTTACACTCCACCTCAATACCCAGAACTTCACTCCATCTTTAGTTAAGGAGAAAGCAGTAAAGAATGGAACCCTCCCAAGGCCTGCAACCCTGGACAGCAAGACCAGACCCAACCTTGCCATCCCCAGTCTGATCAGCAGAGACCTGAACTAGGGCACCTTCCCTCTCAGGAAAGCAGCCTTAGCTCTTGCTTCACATGCTCTCACACCGCGGGAGCGCCAGGCTTTCTCAGTTTTCTGTGGGTTTATTTAAGACCACATTGACCTTACATTTGACCATGCACAGGGTCGCCCTGTGCATGACTTCACAAGCTGTGACTTGTCATGAGAAAGAAATCTCAAGGGGGAGGGACTCTTTGGAAAGGAGTCTGAATACAGTATGCACAAGTAATGTAAAGAAGCTTTAACGTAACAAATCCTCAGCACCTGTTAAGTTGGAGGAACAGGAGTGACTTTTTAAAAAAAAATTTTTTTTCTCATATATAACATCCTGACTGCAGCCACCCTCAGGGCCCTGCTTCCTCTCTCCACCAGATCCATTCCTCCTCAGCCCCCCCACACACACTGTTAAGAGTCCCACAAGAACACCCAAGCTGCACAACCATCACATATATGCAGAGGGCCTCGGTCAGACCTATGCATGCTCCCTGGTTGTTGGTTCAGTCTCTGTGAGCCCCTCTGAGCCAAGCTTAGTTGATTCTGTGGGTTTTCTTGTGGTGTCCTTGATTCAGTCATCCAGCAACGAGGCAACAGAAAGCAAGCTCCACTAGGCTTACTCACTTAGGTCAGAACTTTTGTAAATATTGTTCCTATTTTAATTCTACCTCAGGTGCCTTAGTTAGACCGTCTCATAGTGCTTCTTGGTGGGATAGTAACGGGTTTCTATAGAGCTCTTTTCTGCAGAGGAGCCATGCTGCATGCCCTTTAGACTATCTCCAAACATGTGACCAAAAGCCACCTCACCACTCAAACTACAGCTAGCCTTTTCCTTCAAAAAAGAAACTCTCTTTATTGGTTATTTTATTTATTTACATTTCAAATGTTATTCTCCTTCCTGGTTTTCCCTATGCAACCTCCCCATCCCATCTCCCTCCCCTTCCCCCTTGCTTCTATGAGAGTGCTCCCCCACCCACCCACCCACTCCCACCTCACTGCCCTGGCATTCCCCTACACGGGGGAATCGAGCCTTCAAAGGACCAGGGCCTCCCCTCCCATTGATGCCAAATAAGGCCATCCTCTGCTATATATGCAGCTGGAGCCATGGGTCCCACCATGTGTACTCTTTGGTTGGTGGTTTAGTTCCTGGGAGCTTTGGGGGATCTGGTTGGTTGATATTGTTGTTCTTCCTATGGGGTTACAATCCCCTTCAGCTCCTTCAACAGAGGAATGGATGCAGAAAATGTGGTACATTTACACAACGGAGTACTACTGAACTATTAAAAACAATGACTTCATAAAATTTGCAGGGAAATGGATGGAACTAGAAAATATCCTGAGTGAGATAACCCAGTCACCAAAGAACACACATGATATATACTCACTGATAAGTGTTGCTGAGTTTTGAAACCCCATAAAGTTGTGGAAATTTAGGCCAAACCTGTAGTTCTTAGGGGAAACATTTTCATCTCTTTCTAGAGAAAAACCTTGCATGAAAATTTTTTCTTGCCATTTCTTTTTTCTAGAAGCAGGTTTGTTTGTTTGTTTAGTTTAGTTTAGTTTAGATTTAAAAAAAAAAAACCAACCCAGTCCATGGATTAAGCTGAACTGAAGTCCACTCCTGCACTCTGAGTACCTTCATTTTGCGTGGGGACACTCAGGCCCTATGTCCAATCTTTCTCAGGCCTATAGCCGTGTTTTCCACTTTAGACAATGACTCTGTAAATGGTAACTTTTTTATTTTGGTTTCCTTCCTTCCTTTACTCTTTGACCTACTAGAGATTCCCCTTCTTGATGGGCCTGTGAATTTAAAGGGATGTTCCTTAGGTACATTGCAGGTCCCTACAAGAACTCCCAGTCATACACACACACACACACACACACACACACACACACACACACACACACACATATGAAATGATACGAATTAAACAATTCTTAGCAGATCTGGAGTTCAAGTGTGCATGAGCAGAATCTTATATGATGAGTAACTTTTAAGCAAATACTTCTAAATGCGTCGAAAATACTGCAACACTGCTGTTTAAACCACTGTGAGTTTTCTGCGTTTCTCTTAACTTTCCTTGCCACTCTCATTCTCTCTCTTTCCTTGAACCTTTTTAAGCATAAAACGTGATAACCTGGGTAGTGAAATAAGGCCTTCGCCTTAGACCATTGATAGCAGGTAGCATATTGTCTATGCTTTGCACTGGGTAGTTTTGTGATTCAGAAACAAGATGGGGAGTCTGGCACAGACAGCTCCACTCCAGCTGTAACTCCACATAACACTGAATCTGGGGAGAATATAACTATGAAGCAAGGGCAGTAGGGTTAGCATGGGCCTGCCAGGAGCAGCTTGCACAATTCCTCTGCCTCCCAGGAACACATCCAACAGTGCCTTCTGTTTCTCTCCATCCACCCTTGCACCCATCTGTTGCAAAACAAGGAGAAAGTGAACCTTCTTGAAAACAGAGGAAGACAGCTTCAGAACCCTCCAGTAGACTAAAGAAGATGGCCAGGGTTGAGAAGAGAGAAAGGATACAAAAAGGAATAGATAAGAGGAAGCAGATGCTCGTGGCCAGGTGAAGAGGGCCCATTCTAAGGGCAGGGCCCCTGGCAAAAGGAGAGACAAGGCACTTGCTGAAAGCCTGGATGTTTGATCAGGACTGGTTATATTTATAGATGCTCATCTCAATCTAAGAAAGAAGAACTTTAAAAAAAATAATCATTTGGGGGCCGGAGAGGTGGTTAAAATCACTGACTGTTAAGGTCCTGAGTTCAATTCCCAGAAACCACATAGTGGCTCACTATCATCTATAATGGGATCCTACGCCCTCTTCTGGTGTGTCTGAAGACAGCTACAGTATACTCATATGAATAAAATAAATAAAACATAAAATAAACACTCATATTTAAACCACCATCACCACCACCAAATCACTGTTTTCAAGTCCTGGTTCTTTAAATACTTCTTCAAAATATATAACCCTGGAGGAATATTATTTTACTTCTTATTCTTTCTTTATTTTTCCAATTGGGGTTGAAATCAGTCCCTATTTTTAATTTATTTATTTGTTTGTTTGTTTTGTCACTTCATAAAGCAGAAATGAGTGTTTTTGCTTTTGCCTTTTTGTGGTTCCAAAAGGGTCTTCCCTCTAAAACCTATGATAGATCTGCTTATACAATGACTAAGGATAGTTCCATTTTGTTCTCTAGAGTTGACTTGTAAATATGTCTAATATGTTACAATATATGATGTTACTTATAATTACTGTGATAATCTAATATATTGTCTTAATTTCTAATTATTAATATAATAAATACATGTAATACATGAATCCTCACTGGAATCTGAATGCCTCTGTTCATGAAAGCTGGAAGTAGAGTTGTACTTGGCATAATACACTAACTACAGCATTCATTATAGAACTCATTTTCACACAAAAGCTTGAGATGACATGGAACAAAACAGAAAGTTCTGGAATATTCCTCACTTGCATTTCATACACTTTTGGGATAGAAGTCCATAAGCTATGAGCCTTTGTCTAAAGCACAATTACAATTACCATGCTTTGTTTCATACATTGCATAACTACCTGGAGTAATGGGAAGTGGTCTATCCTCACAAGGTACATACTACACACACATTCTCCACAGAGCAATGGCACAGTGCACAGGTCCTTTCAATTGACAGCATGCAGGCTGATGTGGTAGATGCCAACATGGGTAGTGGTCACTGGGTTTGATATCTGACCTCTTAAAACTGCTTCCATGATTTGTGAAGTAGCCACACACCAACCACAAAGATAAATCCCTGTTCTTCTTCTTCTTTATTTTTTTCTCTCAAGATAATGTTTCTCTGTATAGCCCTGGCTATCCTGGAACTCACTCTGTAGACCAGACTGGCCTCGAACTCAGAAATCTGCCTGCCTCTGCCTTCCAAGTGCTGGGATTAAAGGCATGTGCCACCACCGCCCACTTCAATTCCTGTTCTTGACAGCACCATCACTATGGATGTAGCTCTCCATCTTATCTGTATATCAGAAGCAAAGCGCTCCTGAAGCTGCTTTTCATCAGAGCTTCTGTTAGACGGAGCCATCCTCAAAAGTCTCCTTCCAGTTCTCAGAAAGGGTCTTAGTGTTAGAAAACGAAGTTGAAGTTCACTGATTGATCAACCATGACTTAATGGAATTTGTGACACTGGTACAAACTCTTGAGGAAAAGATACTAATGTGAGGGGAAAATATAGACTTGTGCAGTGAACTCTTCAACCTGAGGTGTGAGGCCATGCAAGAAAACAGGGAGGCAATCCTGGTCAAACAAATAGCAAAGACGGGGCTGTTTAGCACAGAGAACATAGTCCTTTGCTGATTCTCCGATTTCAGTAAAATATAGTAAGATTCCTCCCATAAAGGTAAACAGGAAACCTTGACATAATTGTTTCCATAAATCAGTTAGGTTTTAGTGTATAGAAAACCAGGCAGGGGCGGGGGGGCGGTAATTTTTATCCATGATGACACTAATCTGTTGTCTACACTCTGTAGATACACTCCCATCCCTGACTCATGTGAACAATCTTACTTAAACTCAGTGTGCCAAAAGGAAGGAAGAAAGAAGGGAAGAAATGAAGAAGGAAGGAAGGAAGAAATAAAAATAAAAACAGATATGCAAATATTAAGTTCTTAAAGACACATTTCCCTACATTTCTCTTTTTCTTAATTATGACTTCCACTGATGTGGAGATATTCTTTGTCTAATTTTAATACTGTTATTGTCATACACTTAATAATGCAAAATCCAGTCTAAAAGCAGGAAGGATCTAGTCTTAACATGGACAAGATAAATAATCCCCAAAGCTAGGTATGCAAGTTCAAATGCTGGGCTTAAGCTCCAGCTGTGGCCCCTACCTGGCATACAATGGCCCTTGCACTGCACTCTACCTGGAGGAAGTGTAGAGAAAGTGCTGGCGATCCCTCCACAGGGTCTGCATGAATCCAAACCTCCTGAAACCTCCTGCCTGCATCCCTAAGGCTACATTAAATTGCTGGATGGTAGGCTGGACAAAGGAAATTTTTAAAGTTTATTCCAAAATCTATAGTCTTGATTTTTTTTTTTGAGACAGGATTTCTCTGTGTAGCCCTGGCTGTCCTGGAACTCACTTTGTAGACCAGGCTGGCCTTAAACTCAGAAATCCACCTGCCCCTGCCTCCCAAGTGCTGGGATTAAAGGTGTGCGCCACCACAGCCCGGCTCTATACTCTTGATTTTTAAATGATCATTTTCCCTGAGGAAAAAACGGGGATCTTCAAGTGCTTAAGTTCACTACAGAATCAAAAATTGGTGATCCTATGACATAATTATACTAGTCTTTCCCAAGAACAAGTATAGAAGTGTTCTTACAGTCACATTCTGGAAATCCACTTAAATACTCAATGTTAAAATAAATATACATGGTGAAAATTGAGAGCTTCATTTCATACTATTTTAAGTAAGAACCTTGTAATTTAAACTTATTTTTATTTAGCTAACACAAAAGTTGATCACATTGGTCCACCCACTTACGATACTTACCTATTAACTACTTTCTTATGTTGATTTTGCAGGGACTCCATTTTAATTTCTCATCCAATTCCCCAATGCAAATGGAAGTGCCATCATCAAGTTGTGAAGTTTTGCATATTATTATATATAATACACAAATATAATATATAGTGTATATTTTATATATAATACATATGTATAATACATATCACATACATGTATACATAGTATAATATAAAGTATTTAAATACACTTAATGCATAGTTTTATATGTATAATACTGAAATAATATATCTTAAGTTATACTTTCAATTGGTTAGAGCCTACCAAGCACTAATATTTTTTCGTGACACAACTCAAGCCTCTCAGACAGTGTACTTGTATCAAGTTATGTTCTGGAGGAGGGTCCAAGAGTTAGGGCCAATCGCTATGGTGTCCTATAATTTTTGTTAAATATTTTAACAGTGTAGTTAACAACAGAAACACTAAAAGATGTATTGCATCCTGTGATTGGAAAAAAAACAAACAATTTTTAAAAAATATATTATAAGTAACCCTATAATCATAAAGCTAAAACCTGTAGAATACTTAAATGAAAATTCTAAACTTAGAAGCTAGCACAGAAGATGCTCAAAACCTGAGGCCTGTACGCAACAGAACTGGCTGCCAAATTTCTACTCCTTGTGTATTATTTTTGTTCCAAACAGTATATTATGATCATATTCTGTGCCATCCCCATCGTGCCTTAGATCCTGTCCACATGGTGATGCCTTCCTGAAGAAAGCTGATCAATGGTCCGTTTTCTCAGCAGGTATCAACTGTAATTAGGGTTTGTGTCTGCTTCCTCCTCTTCCTCTGGGATTTTGTGTGGTTTGGACCTGTGTGAGTCTTGTGAGGCTGCCTCAGCCTCCGTGAGTTCACACGTGCATTAGACTATGCACATGTGCTTTTGGACAATGCATTAGACTATGCATGTGGTTTTTGGACAATGCTTTTTCCTTAGAGTCATCCACCATTGCTACATGGAGACATAAACAGTAGACCTTTAGAGCTACCTGACCCTACCCCATATGGAATTCTGATGTTACCTCAAGGGCAGCAAGGGACTCCCAACCCTCCCACCATCTGGACACAGATCAGTGTAGGACTACCTGGTTCCTCCTGCTTCACAGAGTTGTGGAGGAGGACTGTCATTTCCTTACCTTTACCTTGCTCCCATGGACTATAGATGTCTTATTATTTACCTAGTTCACAAGTTCTTACAGCAAAAGAAATTGCCAGTACATGTTAGACAAAATGATGCACTTGGTATTTATATCAGACTAGCCAATTTTTGTGAATCCAAGTGGTAGATTAAAGCACTACTTCATCTGAAGTGGGTAATTCTTATGTTTTACAATAGGAGCTATTACTGAAAATTCAAACCTAAATCTTCATTTATTGAAAAAAAAAAAAAAGAATCCACATTGAACTTTAGAAATGGCTTCTGTCTTAGATCGACGAGCTATAAATATTTAGCTCAAATGACATGGTCTGCAGGAAGATTTTCACCATAAGAGGCCTGCAGAAACAGTGTGACTTAGTGGCACGTCTGCTTGAGGTCCAGAGTGCACAGCAATGGGAGCGACTTCTGAAGTTCTGGAAGTTGAAAATCTCACCAGCAGAGGAAGTTTCTGAAGGCAGAAACCAGCCTCCCCAGAATGGAGCAGCATGCCTTCATGCTGTAAACGCTGCTCCTAATAGCCCCTGAAAGGCACCATTTTGTGGGATATTATTTCACCCAAAGAGAAGGACAAAACTCTCTAATCCTGAACAAAACCTCTTCAAAGTATATGTTCTCAATAAACCCTTCACTGAAAACTGAAAATATAACTCAGCAATACAATAAACACCCTAACAAATATATCAGATTTTTCAGTTAATGCCTTTTACAGGCTTAAACCAAACCGAGTGAATGGAAATCACCAGCCACAGTCTGACGGCTGCCACCCTTAACGTACGCATGCTGCATTTATATCAATGTTGGTGAATCTTGGAGTACAATAAAAAGAGGAGAAAAAGAGCAGTTGGCATCTGGCAGAACTCGCTCTTCATGTTTAGTCCCTTGCATATGCAACATGGCCCCAAGACAGTAATTAACCCTTTAAGGTAAAGACACATTGGTATTTTATGGTGACACAGAGGACAGTATCTTTATCCCTTAACAATGTCACCTCACTTGCTGAAGGCATTAAAAGGGTAGGAATGGGAGCATCACCAAAAACATGGGTCCCACTTAAAGAAAAAAAAAATCAGGTTACAGGTCAAGGACTTACTGAAAATTAGTTCAAATAAAGAACAGTTTATTTGCTGGGGATGCAGACTTCAGCTTCATCACCTTATGACACTGCTTGTAGAATCTGAAAGTAGGTGGCAGTCTTTTATACTAAGGAGGAACTACATTTATGTCTTAAAAAATATTTGTTTCAAGTCTGTTTTCCACAAGGGCCTAATGCTTTGAGAGAGAGAGGGAAAGAAAAAGAGAAAGAAAATCTACTTTGAAACTTCTTGTTCCCTGAGAGGGGTTACCTCTCTTCTAGAGCTATGCTCACTACTCTTCCAGAGACTCGGAGTTCCTGGTCCAGCATCTACAACAGATGACTTAGAGCCCACTGCATCTCCAGCTCTGGGAAATCTGATGCCCCTTTCTGCCCTCTCAGTGTGTGTGCATGTGTGCGCATGTGCTGCCTGCACACATACAAATACAGTAAATAAAATACAAAAATAAGAATATATAAAATTAAATATTTAAAAAAATAATGCATTGTTTCCACGAGAACTCTACTATCCAGTTTTCTGAAAACAGTGTCTTCCAACAGTAGAGTGAACTTACTACCTATGTAACTGTCGGTTCTCACCGCGTTATCACAGAACACACAACCAGGCAGGGGATGGAGCCCTTGGTCTGTTCTGCACCATGGGAAGACAGACTATGGGGAATGTTCATCAAGCACTTCCCACGTGCTAGGGGCCTTTCACATCCATCCCATCCTACACCTTTGCCACGCCCGCCATGGTCACCATCACTTCACTCTGCAGATGAGGGAGCCAAGGCTTACTGAGAAAGCCTGGTCACACCACCACAGCAGGCACAGGGCTCCTACAGCTCAAAGGCTGCTGCTTACTCTCTATACCATCCAAAGGAGTCACTGACATTTTAGCTTATAAGTTTTCTACCATCATATAAAAGGTCTGGTCATTAAAACATTTAGAAAATACTGAAGCTTATAAAAGAAAATGAAGATTTCTTTATCAATCTTAACCCAGGGATAATTTTTTTATTGGTTAGATATATTTACTTCTGTGAGGTCAGAATACATAATTTTAGCTCTTAGTGTTTAAATAACTATGTGTTTTTTCATGTTTGCACAATCTCAATTTTAACATCTTTTCTTAAACAACTGGAAGTTAGACTCAAGTCCACAAGAAAAAGTCTACTCAAGAAAAACAAAAACAAAAACCTTCAAGGCACAAATGTAGATATCCACAAATAGTGTCCCTTTGAGGATGTGTGCCCTTCTGGCACTCGCCTGTAAACTTCTCCCATTGCTTCTCACTATCATTTAACAATGTCACGAGTATTACCAACTCTCCAAATGCTGAAGCATAATTTGGCAGAAACCTTTGTTCCTATTTGGGCCTCTCTGCAGGTCTGGTTCTGTGACAGAGCATCTGGCTCTCTCAGAGACAATGGGCAGAGATAGAGTCCAAGAGAGAAACAATTCTCTATAGCCTAAGGTTAGAAGTAATACTCAGTCAACTTCCACTGATCACTACTGGTCAATGAGAGCAGCCCTTGGTGATGTGGGAGATGGTGGCAGGTAGGAAAATCAGATCTGTGGGCTCACTGAGAGCCACCATGATAGCTGTGGATTTCTCTGCAGCTTTGTATGTGTGTGTTTGTACATAGCTCCCAAAGTTGCCACTTAGACCATCTATAAATGTCCATATCAGTAGTAGTAGAGTTACACTATCAACCAGCTATTTTATTTCTAATATTTATTTTACAAACTACATCATCCACCTAAACAAACTACTAATGTAATTTAAAAAGATATGGTCCTTATGAATGACAAAAATAAAAATATTTTTTACAAGTTATAAACTAAATCCCTCAAAATTCTACCACCTATCTTTATCCTGTAAGTTATATTTCATTCATAGTTCAAAAACATTATAATAGTACTGTTAGTGTGCATAAAATTTTTTATGTTTTCATTTTTAGAAACTTAAGAGAAATTCCTTTTGTATTTTTATGCATAGTATTCTAACAATGCTGAATAGTATTTGACTGGGCTCATAAGTCATGGCATATTAAATCCATGCTCCTATCCTCTTTAATCTTGGCTAAGTTAGTATAAAGTCCTTAAAAGTGCTCTTGTGTATTATTTATTTATTTGGTATGAGGGGGTCAGCAAACATCTTTAAGAGTCAAGTGTCTCCTTCCACCATGTGAATTCCAGGATGGACCTTGGCCTCAGACATCTTTACCTATGAGCAATCTTAACGGTTCGGGCCAAGTCTGTTTTTTAAAAATGTTAGTCTACAAAAGAATCATGACAATTGAATATTCAGCCAACACTCTTTGCTTAGTTATTTCCTTAAGAGAAACTTTAAAGAGCAACATTTACTAAACAAAAACTCAGCAGACTTCCTGATAATTAACTGAAACCCCTGAGGCAATTCCCTGCCTGGTCTCTGTGTCCACTGATTAGTGTCCCCCTGTCACGGTCCCTTTCCTTACTGCTGTCATCACCGTTCCCTCCAACCAATGTATATCAAGTCCCTGATTGATGGTCTCTGTTACTGGTGCCTTCATACATCAGCAATGCATGGGCATCTGTTTAATTACACTGTCTGTCTGCTTGACCTCATATAGCAATGGCTTTCTAAAATCACCTTATTACTGTTACTCTAGATCAACTTTCCTAATGCTGCCAACCTTTACTACAGTTCTTTAGATTATGGTCATCCCCTCCCGCAAGCCATAAAAGTCTTTCATTGCTATTTTGTAACCGTAATTTTGCTACTGTTATGAACTGGAATGTAAATATCTGATATGCATGATGTGAGCACATGTGAGCATATGTGTGCACATGTGAGCTCCATGGGATACTGACCCACAGGTGGGAACCACTGCTCTGGAAGGTCACATCTAAGAGAGCAGGGACCTTGCTGAATATTCTCAGGCACACAGACAGTGATAACTACACTTAACTAAATGTGCCATGATACCATCACAGCCCCCAATATATTTCCTTATTGTTTTTGTATCATTGACTATAATTCCAAGGCCACACACAGTAAGGCCACATGCAGTAACTAAATGGGCCTCGTTCTCTGTCACTTCTCTTGAATTGGTGATTTTGAGGAAGAGCTATATTCCTGGCAATGGTGCTAATAAAAAGAAGTAGTTTGATGGAAAGCATGGGAAACAAAGTTCATTCTGCTCACCTGGAGGAAAATGGGCGTCAGTCCCGGACTACCGCAAGTTATGCAACTGAGTTTTCAGAATGTGGAGAACGTGCTGGGTACAATGGAGAAGCCTCACCTTTGAAAACCACTCCCCTGATTCTTATATCTCCCCAGCTAGGTAAGTATAAAAAACGTGCAATTTCTAAAAAAGCCACTTCATTAAAATGTTGTGTTCTGGCCATTGATCATATACCCTTATATTCTGAACCCATAGTAAGGTCTTATGTCTTTTAGCCCTGCCATATCAAACAGGGTAAATAAGAAATTCATTAGAAATAAGTTCTTGAGACTATAAAATAATTGAAGGCAAAATAAAATTCCTAAATGGGGCTTGGGATATGTCTGTGAGGAAAACATTTGAAAGTTGTTTTCAGAATGAAGTAAGCTGCTGCAGACAGGGCACCCCCGGTGCTGTGAGGTACAGCTACATGTGGCACTGCCAGTCACATCACTAACCAAGGCACTGTTGCTCTCAGTGCTCTAGGACTGCTCTTCTCCACTGTATTTATAAATGTACAAACTCAACTGGCTCTTCTCACTGTAAGAAGAGGACTTCGGAGCTGTAGCATTTCTGTTAAGCCATAATACTTCCCTAGAAATAATTTGGTAAGAGCCAACTCACTGGATGATTAACAACTAATATAGATAAAAAAATCACAATGCAACACCTAGATGACAGTAAAGATCCAAAGGACTAGCAAAAAAGATGGCTCAGCAGACCTGACACCAAGCCTGGTAACCTGAGCTCCATCCCTAGGACTCAGATGTCCCAAGAAAGTCAGTTCCCACAGGTTATTTTCAGACTTCTGTATTCATGTCCTAGCATGTGCACCAGCAAACACGCATGCACACATGCACACGCGGGCGCGCGCACACACACACACATGTGCGGACACACACACACACACACACACACACACACTACAAATTAGAAGTAACAAAATTAGGAGGACTAAGAGCAAGAATAGATGTATATATGATACATTGAACATTAGCATTTAAAAGATCACATAAAGTTGAGAGAGAAAAGTGGTGGGGTGGAGAGATATTGGAGGGAGGCAACAGGGAGAAGACTTCGTCAGAACACATTATATAAATGCAGGAATAGAGTTAAATATTCTGGGTAGAAATGCCTTTTTTTTTTTGTTCTTGGAACAACAAAAACCATCCTGCCAGGGGTGAGTGTGTATTAACAGGAGGCTGCATAATTTAAGACCTACATTTTGTCGACATATCTATTCTAACCTTATCTTATGAAGAAGCTTGAAGAATTGGTATCTGCGTCTTGCTAGTTTCAAATCTTTGTCTATTAAGGTTTTTTTCCGTATGAACCTTCATCTGACTGCATTATTAATATCAAGTTGCCTAAAGTGCTGGCAACCCGGAAGTGGCTGTTACATCATAGAGACCTACACAGAATGATTTTCCTGCAGATAACTTTCCCGTTTATGAAGAGAAAACCTATGGATCTTTACATTGCAGGTATCTGGCTTTGCACAGGGAAGGTCATCTCAAAGCCATTACTATAAAACTACACATGCCATATAGCTCCTTGTCTTACTCAGCTATGTCCTGAGTAAGGGGATACTCGGGTTTTACTAAACAAGAGTCTCACTACCAGCCAATCTTACATCTCTCTCTTGAGGAGGAGGCTGTAAAACCGAGGGGACCAGGCCTACAAAAATGGTTGCACAGGGAGCACAGGAGAAGCTGAGGCAGAGTTTGAAGGCAAGCCCAGCCTTCCAGGAGGCAGGAGAAGGCGGCATGCCATACGCTAATGGCCTTAAAGGTCTATCTGTGTCTTCAAGCCCACAGTATCAGCACAATGTAGGCAACTGAAGATGTGAGGTTTCAGCTCTTCTGTAAAGGCACGGATGGCAGTGTTTTAAAACTGGAGAGAAGAAAATGTTATTTGATTACTCAGGAGATCACAAGAAAATTTCCAACAGAATACTGGTACTGTATCAGAATCTTACACCAACAGGACTTAGGTGTAGTCACTGCAAATAGCTGTTTCACACATAAACACACAACCAAGTTAGGAAATGTGTTAATTGCGTCAAGCTTCTGTGCACAGTTTATCACATTCTCTAAATTCTGTGTTTATCTTTGGAAATCTAGACACACCTAGGTGACGAAGCTTATCAGCAAATCATCCAGCACCCACAGAATCAGTGTGACCAAGGGACACACTCTGAAACTCCATTTCAGACACTCAAGAGAAAGACATCCGATATTCAACAAAATTGAAGAGTCTGAAATATGAAAACCTCTCAGATGTTCCAAGAGAAACTAAACCCTGGGACAGAGTCAAGGAATTGGATTTAATTCTGCAGCTACACAGGATATAAGTGTGAAAAAAAATATCACAGTCGTTTCCTAACTGAAAAACTTAATCCACCCCCTTAATATATTCTGCTAAGCTTTTGCTATGAGCTATTCAGATGTTATGTTGTGGCCAATTATGTAGCCGATGTGGTAGCCACTAGCCGCACATAAATATCGAAATTAGCAACCGTTAAATCTCACAGAATTCTCAGATCAATGGCACCCAGCCACATTTTAAATTATCCAGTAGCAACATGTGGCTAGTGCCTAGGATACGCCAACAGAGAAGTACAGGACCTTCATCGGCTACACATAAGGACCCACTGGACAGATCCACTCCAGTTCTTTCAATACTTCTAGAAACTTCTAAATATCCTCAAAGGAACTGGGTGGTTTCAGCACTGTCACGTGCTGGCTCTTGAGATGAACAGTGGACCCTGGGTTAAGAAAACAAAGAATGTGTCTTGTAGCAGAAAGTATAGCCCTAGGTCATGGACTCACCCTGCAGATGTGGGGGCTGACAAAAGAAGAGGCTCTGTTTTAGGCTGAAGTCCACAATGGAGAGAACCATTTCTCCTTTACCTAAGTTAAGAGACAGTAGGTTTCTTATGGTGTTTACAACCTCAAAGAAAGGAAGGTGGGAGGGAGTCTTAGGATAGAAAAACCAATGCTTGTGACTAGACACAAAACTCCAAATGTAAACTTTAGTCAGGGTGAAAACAAACAAACAAACAAACAGAGAACAATTCTCTTTGTATCTAAAATGTAAGTATGTGCTTAATCCTACTTGGAGGCAAAACATAAGAGCTGGTGTGACTCTTAATTAGTAGTATCTTTGTAGTAGCCTACAAAGTAGCTGAGCCCATTCCTAAAACCATTATCTAATGACACCTAATTTATTGACAATGGCAGACAGTCTAAGCAAGCAGATATCTGGGTTCTATACAGAAGAAATTCTAATCATTTTGCTAGAGGGGAAAAATAGCTCCTTACCTCATATTTTAGAGAGTTAAGCAGCTGCCCTGCAGTGTTTTGTTGTTTGTTTCATCAGAGCATGCTGCCCCCTACAGGTCATGTGAGCATGCACATGTGTAAGGTTCACAGGAGTTCATTGTAATCATTTGTAAAGGTAAGACAGGGAAAAAGGAGGTGAGGAAGAGGCCATGTATAGGGTTGTATCTACATGTCTTCAAGCTTTTAGGGACAAGATGAGAAGCAACCAACACATATGGTACAGCTTAAAACCCCTGCATCTTCAGCTGATATATGTATGAGAAGTCATAAGCAGCCCTATGGCTCCATGGCAGTTTTCTTAAGAAACTTGTGAGTATGTTGGCAGCCCTTCTGTCCCTGTTTTAAATATGAAGGACAGGGTGCCAAAGAAAAAGGAGGAAGGTGGGCTCATGTGGATTTACAGCTGTTACTAACACCTCCAAAGTGTCAGTGTCCATTTTGATGTAAAGATCAGTAAGTGGGAACTCAATTCTAAATGGGAACATGAAACAAATGAGTCTAGAGCCACACATATAACCTTATCCTTAAGTGTCTCAGCTTTTAAGCCCACATATAATAAAGTGATTACAATTTGGCCTGAGAAAGGAGATCAGGCCTTCCTCTTTATTTTAAATATATTCTTCTCTAACAGTCAAGACATATATATGTTTTCCCCTCCCTCTCTCCTCTCCTCTCTCATCTCCTCTCATCTCCTTCTCCCACCCTCTCTGCCCCTCTCCTCCATCTCTCTCTCTCTTTCTCTGTCTGTCTGTCTCTCCCTCCCTCTCCCCCCCTCTCTATGCTCCACAGCTGGTGTGGTTATTAGTTCAGCCACTAAAGGGTTTATCTGGACAAACATCACAAAGATGATAGCTGATTTAATTGAATTTATGATCAAATGTTTTTCACTTCAGGAAGAGTGGGAAATCACTTATGGGGAGATTTGAATAATTTAAGGGAAGTTCTCTGTTTGGCATGATGTTTGTATATCAAGTCTTGGGGGATTAAATGCAGCTGAGGACTAGCAAAGATTTCATATACAGATACACAAAGATAGTCAGTAAAACAATGTAACGATGAGAGGGCCAGGCATCAGTCTCTTTCTCTTCCCATTGTGTGCCTTTTCATGTACGTGCTGTTTGCAGAATGAGCAATAACACAAACACACACACACACACAGAGAGAGAGAGAGAGAGAGAGAGAAAGAGAGAGAGAGAGAGAGAAACAGTAAGAGAGACAGAGCGACAAAGGACAGTGCAATAGCGAGAGACAGAGACAGAAAGAGAAAAGAGTGATACAGAGACAGAGACATAGATTGATAGATAGATGATAGATAGATAGATAGATAGTCAGAATGATAGACAGCAAGACAGTGAGAGACAGAGAGAGATCAATTGCATACCAAAAGCAAACTGTTCTGATGTCCTCCAATGTCACTGCTGAAAATTATATAAAGATGCTCTTAGGCAAAAACAAAGAAAGAATGGATTAGAAAGTGTTATACACACACACACACACACACACACACACACACTCACACTCACATACACATATGACATTTTATACATTGTTATTGATAAAGATAGAATCTGCTAATAAGATCATTAGCTTTATAGATAAATTGAACCAATTTCTGGATTTATGCCTAAGAGTATGGACCTAGCCCAGTGTCTGAAGAGAAGGGCTTAGTCAACATTAGAGACAGAAGCAGTGAAGCCAGGCCCCCAGCCATTACTCTTTGTGCGGCAGGGGATAAGTCACTGCCCCTTTGCGTTCTCAACATTTGAAATGAAAATAATTCCTTTGAGTTTCACCACTGAAATGACAGATCAAGTGTGGACACCCAGGACCTTTACGTCTGACTTGAAGCCACCTATTCTTTTTGTGCCTTCCAGGACACCATAGGAGGAAAAATCTACTACACATTTGAACTCGGTAACAGCGATTTGTTTGTGGGTTTCTTTCAGTCTAATTGGGAAAACTGTCTCAAAGATGTGTTTCAAGATTTAGGATAAATCACAGCTTTTCATTAATTATGTACAATGCTATTTGTTAACATATCACTCTTAGGAAGGAACTGATGGGGGAGACGGGATTTTGTTTCTGCACAAGTATTTACAAGAAAACAAAATGGTGCTCAAGCACTCGGTATGCTCCTCTGGGAAGGTTGAAGGGCGCTCTAGCTGCCTGGGACCTGTAGAGAAGCAGTGTCCACGGTCAAGGAAAAGACGTTTACTTGGAAATAAACTAAAGTGACCAACAGAGGAAGGCAGAGAGCACTGAGAGGCACAATGGGAGGCAAGCAGGGTATGTGAGGGACTAAGGGTGCTGAAGTCCTGAGTAATTCATGGTCAAGTCTTCAGCCACAGATCTCAGAGAGATTCATGAGCTACTGAAGGTTACAGGGTTCCCAGAGGATCTAGGGTCAGAGCTTTGCTGGAGGCCTTCAAAGGGGATCTTGGCTCCACGCTGTTTCTTGTCATTCATGCCAAAATGTGCAGTCTTCTGTCTTCCCTGCTCACTCTTGGTTCCTATTAATAGCAGGTGTGGGTTGCATATTCTTAGGTGTGTAGGACCACCATGCACACACGGCAGACACACACACCAACATGGATAGCTCCGTAACTGTACTCTCATTGTAAGTGGGAGATAAGCCATTGGAGAAGCTCCATTGGAAAGGTCCCCAATGAGCAGGTCACCTGATTTTACCACAGCCAATTAGGGTGGTGTAGGTGCCAACGACGGCGAAGGATAAGACTGCTGGCTAAAATCATCTTTCTCCACACTCTTCATCATATTGAGGCAGAAAAGTCACTAAATTCATAAACATTTCTTCATCAACAGAAAAGTATATAAAGAAGTGTTAAGGAAAAGGATCAAACTACAGGAGCTTCTAAATAAAGTATTTTTAAAACATTGGCATTTCTGTTTATGTGGGACGTTATAAAAAGTGGCAATTTTCAGCACTCTAAAGCTTAAATGTGAATATATGTATGCAGAGGGTGCAGTGAGAAGGACTGGCACTCGATTTAGGTTTATTTGGAAAATAGAGGCCCCTTCTATAGCATTTTCTAAGTGGCAAGTAGGAAGCTGGCTTCTGCCATATTTTCTGAGCAGAGTGAAGGAAGATCAAGAGGATCAGAACAACAGCGGAGAGGTGAATCCTTCAGGGAGTTCAAAGAGGGTGGAGAACTGTGCGTCTAACCCCTACCAGTTCCCAACAGAAGAGAGAGAGGCAGAGAACACACGGAGGAGAAAGGAAGAGACACTGGCAAATGGCAGAGCCTCTTAGGAGGGAACAGCATGGCGTCTGCAGATGGAAGAGGTGGGGGAGGGATGGCTTCTTGATTCTCTTTGATACTCTTCCTCTGCAGATTTATTACTCCAGAGCTACTGCCTTCTCAGAGTGTTTATAAGTATATACATTTTACATATATATATATACACTTGATATATACTTATTTATATGTATTATATAAATATATACTTGATATATACTGTATATGTATATGTAGTATGGATATATTATGTATATATATTATATATATATATACTTGGTATACATACAACCTTCACCTCCACACACACACACACACACACACAGAGGTATGTATACCAAAAAAGATCTCCAGACATCTAGGTGTAAAATGCAATGTCTTTTAGACATTATATCCATGCTTGTAGAAGCTTGGTACACATTTGCTAAACAAATACTTCACATATTGATTTACAACTGTGCTGCTGAATATGGTAGCTACTAACTACATGTGACTCTTCACATATCAATCAAGTAAATTCAAATTGAGTTGAAGTTGAGCTCCCGAAGCAGACAATCTAATGGTTCCAACAGTGGGTACTGCTGATGTCTGTATTAGAAACGTCAAGCCCAACTTTCAGTTATTACCAGGCTTCCTGAGCATAATCTCTTTTAAAACTCCGTGCTAAGGACACTCAGTGATTCCTCCCTCATGCATAATTTTGAACATATCTACTCTGAACCAGGCAAAGTGGATTACATCTGAGCTAGCTCAGCCTGGGCTTGCTCTGCCTCATCCAAGGCTTATGACTATATAGGGACTCCTTTACCTCCATGTAAACCGAATGGCTTCCTATGATGCCCTGTTAATCACTAATTGCCTCAAGGCCGTCAATACGTTACTCCACGGTGGATGGACCTTACCACTGACCAAGGCTACTCATCTTACAATCCAGAGAGAAACCTGCTCTGTATGTGGCTTTGCCTTCTGTAACTCAGTGCAGAGGAACGTGCTGGAGACATCCAGATTTCTGCCTACCAGAAATGTGAGATAAACATTTTTAGACAACATGCTTGGTCCGTGGCTACAGCGGTCAGAAGATACAATTGCCCACTTCATGTTGGCAGAAGCAGAACCGCCCTGTTGGAATCTGTTCAGGACACACAGATCAAGAAAGGCCTCTCCTGGCAGCCTACCTGCCCCTGGGAGCTCTGGGCTGCTTCAGAAACTGCTGCTGGGTTTTCCTCCTTAATGAGCTGCCCAGCAGAAGGATGGCATTAACCACAGCAGAAGCCCGTGTACTTTTGGATGAAGAGGCCAAAATGTAATCCAAAGGATGAAAAACAATGACTGTTGCCAACTCCTAAGCCTGGCACATACTGCCAATTAGCAAGAGAGAAGATGGCTATTTCCTGTCCATCAGAGGAACGAAACCTGTCACCTGACATACAGCCAACAGCATGGGGCCTGCCCTCAGCCACCACCAGGAACTGTTAATGACAATGGATTTTTGCTACCCTAAAGAAAAGGGACAAGAAATCTGGCTATGCCATGAAATAAAATAACAGGGAATAAGTCCCTCAGGGCAGTGCGGAGGAGGCGAGGAGTTTGACTTGCAGGAAGTGAGTGGGTGACTGGCAGAGCTGTCCCCCTACACTTAGTTGTGAATCCAACCTTCCTCCCACAACAGGACACTCCCCATTAATGCTACAAAGAAGGCATGAGCTGGAGGACTGTGTTCAGAATCCTGAGAACACATTCTTCTTCCATTGAGGATTATAATTAGGTTTCCACTCTATCCTGCTCTTTCTGCTGCATGAAAGCCCAGACTGGGAAGGATGACAGATTTGGAAGAGATCTTTCTACCCAAAGATGTGCTAAGAACAAATAAAACCTGGTTATTTCTAAGTATACTATGATTGGACTCCTTTCATGAGACTCACAGGGGAGTATTTCCCAAGCCGTAATTTTTCAATTGCATTGATCATTTGCCTCTCACCCTGTCTTCATATTGCTATTATTGATCAGTAATCGGAAAACCCTTCTGTTATTTCTCTTTGTCATGGAATGTGCCCCAACTGCATGTTTTCACACACTCTAATTCTACCTGGTTTGGGGGGTTCTAGGACACCTTGTAGGACCCATATGAAATCTCTTATTTTTGACCCTCTCCCATTTCTTCTCAGGACTCCCTGTCTGCAAACTCCTAGGTGCCAAGTTCACCGGATCTGCCTAACTCGTACCCACACAATGATTTGAGGAACTGAACTAATGATTCATTATGAAAACAAATGTTCCCAGGAGCTGCTCTGGCTGGTGTTTGAGCTCCTGAACCTTGAAACCATACCACTTACGTGTGTCCGAGATCAAACAGGAGAGCTGTTGGCTCACATGTTCACAAGGGAACAGAATGTGGTGAAAAACTAGACTCCACACATCCTCCTATTGCTGCACTGAAATCTGCACAAACAGGCAGCTGGTAATCGCGGCCATCCTCAAATTACGAGAGGATGTGATTCCAAAATGTCGGCTTGAGAGCTGATCACCCCATACTCCCCCACCTCAAAGCCAATCAATGATGCAGAGAATAATTTTCTTGAAAATATTATGAAGGGAACTCTCCAGGCACTGAATAAATTAAAACCGCTACTTTGAAGTAAATAGAATTACAACAAAAGTCATCAAGAGTGAACAAAATGTGCAAGTGGAGGACTTTAAGATCTGGCTGACTCAACTGCTCCCCCTAGTGTACAGACTGTGTTCTTACCTTCATCATACTGCTTTGCTGGCCATCTCTAACCTACTTACTTCATAGTATATTTTTTGTTAGGTAATTCTAAATCAACTTCGAACGTGGCAGAGTGGAAAAGATGATCTTTCTGCTTCCTGAAAAGGTGCTGATTTAAGTCTTAATGATTCTCGTCAGGTACCATCGCAAGAAAAACAAATATACGGAGGGAAAGACTCTTCCTCTAGACATTACTTCCTACCTCATGCTTTATGCACGTAGAGTACAACTATCTAACAGGTCATCTTTAAAATGTGCTCTGGAGGTTAAACATCAAATTGGATAAAATATTCAAGGAAAGCTCAAAACCACGATATTGGGCCATTTCTAAAATTTCCAAATTAGGGCTTATGGCTCTGTTAGGATATAGAAACACAGCAGGGAAGTGTTTACTTTTCTATTTTTTTTTTTTTTTCATGACCAAAGGTAGCCTCATCGTGGCCTTGGTATTTACTACACATTTCCAAATACCAACTACACACATTCTTAGGAAGACTCCAGTTATGCTTAATGAGCACATGGATGGCTTGCAGGACCAGCACTTTAGGGGAAGGGTGGGGATGATCCTGGCCTGACCCCATTCAGTATGCGTGGGCCTCACTTTCCCAGCCATGAGCTGTATTTTCCAGATGTGTCTTCTTTGACTTAGCAGTTTATCCTGTTCTCAATTTCAAAACTTTCAAACCTCCCAACTTGTTCAGCTGTTAAAAAGTTCCAAAGCAAGCAAATGTGTTCTTGGAATCTCACCCTCCTCTTTGCCGGAGAATGTACACTAAGGATTCTTCTCCAGCCAAAATAATGAAAGATCTTTTAAGTGGCTGACATTCTTGGTGAACTGCACATACGTGCCAATGTCAGACAACTATAAATAGAGAGATTTACAAGAGACAGAGTGCGAGTCTTCATAATTCCAGTGAAATAAAATGGACTCCTCAGAACGATTAAAACATAGGACATGGTTTTATGGAGTTCAGATTTACCTCCATTTAGCCCCAAATCCCCTTTATGCAGGAAAAGCTTCCTGGATCGTGCACTTTCAGTCTGAGGAAGCCAAGGGCCTCATTTTTCTTTAATGGTAATCACTATTCCTAAACTGATATTTTTCTTTATATTAGGCTTTTCAGTTTGGATACTTACTGCATCTTTTTATATCTTCTACCACTGCTCTGTTATTATAGAATATTAAAAAAAATATATCAGAAGGTAAAATCGTGCTTATGGTTACTGATATAAGTAAAACCAGCTGAATTTTCCCACTGGTGTGAGCTAGGGCAGATGTGGTTCCCAAGTGAACTAGATTATTTGATAGCTATTTAGATGGAAGGTTCTCTAGCTCAAGAAATCTCCATACTCTTTGGCAGGCTAATACCCCAGCAGCTTCCACAGCTTTAACGGTATTGTTACTTAATTCCGAGCTTTAACTTTTTAAATATTGTTACTTAATTTTGCACCTTAATTAATGGCAACCTATTTTTTTGGGGGGGGTTAGCTCATCATCACATATAATCCAAGTAAATTGAATTCCTGGAAATTATTTTTGAATCCATTATTAGAGAATTCAGCAATTGCTTCAGTTTATTAACTTCTACAAATTAAAAAAATTCTACAAAGTAAAACTGGTTATTATTGGCATATATGCATTGTACAAAGTGATTGGATTTCATATTTTCATTAAAACGCACCATTACTTTATCCTATACATCTACATTATCCTTTCCTGTTTTACCCAGACATCAGTCCTTTCTTCCTCTTGAATAGTCACACTGTGCTACTTCCATGTCATTCACCTGCTCCTGTGTGCGTGTGTGCGTGCAAAATCTAGATTCTGTATATAACAGAAAACACTCCATATTTATCTTTCTGATTTTAACATATTTTGTTAGTTTGATGGTTTCCAGTACACCCATCTTCCAGTCTTCCTGCAACAGGACTAACTTAGAATGCAGCCTGCAGTGGGTGTGGCTCCCAGGGAATGGACCCTTTACATGGTGAAAACAACTAGCCTAAGACCCAGCTATATTGCCCTCAGGAACATACGCAGTAGAATCTGCGTCAGCTCACTGCTCAGCTGAGGTTTGCATGGCACGGTTCGTAAGAGTCGACTTAAACTGACCTTGGTGTCCATCAACATGTGGAGATATAAAGAAAAGGTGGTATGCGAATACAATGGAGCTTTGATTAGCCATGAGAAATGAAAAGGGTAAATGAGGAAAGTATCAAGAAATTCATCACCTTTACAGTGAACATAGCCTAGTAATTAAAATGAACTACATGCATTATTTTTTAAAAGCTTCGTAGTAGAGAAAAGTGATCATACCAGCCATTCTTCTAAAGACATGATTAATTTTAAAAAAAGGTTAAATGCTTCAAATTACTACAGAACATAATATAGTCATCCAAAGAGTTTCTCACTATCAGCTGTCCACCATCTCTGCTGACAGCATTGGTCAAAAGCTGTACAAAAGCTGATTCTTGTTCAAAATGTTTCTTATTTTTTATTGTCAATGCCAAAAATTACAATGTCACAACAATACATAGTAAGATTGTTACACCAGATTCTCTACAGAGAACATACTAGAATGAATGAGACTTTACTTAGTAAGGAGCTGCAATAAGTTGCCTTCGGTGTGGTGTTTGAAATGGGATGTCAAACCTAAAGGGACCCTGTTTTCCAGCACCCAGCGTTCCACTCACAGGTTGAACTTGCAAAGCCCAGATTTCCCTATTCTGTCAAGTTTCAAACATACATACATGCATATATATATATATATATATATATGTATATATATGCATATATATATTTATATATGTATTTATATTTTATATGCTTGTTATTACCATTTCTGTGGGCATATGTGGACCTCTATGTGCATGTGGGGTCAGAGGACAACTTTGTAGAGTCAATTTTCACTCTCCTTCTACCTTTATATGCGTGCTGGGGATTAAATTAAGATTGTCAAGACATTGTAGCAACCTTTTTAACCATCATATAAAACCTTTCTACAATAAATCAAAGTATTTTATAAGATCAGATAAAATGAAATAAATGGCGAGGGAAGGGATATTTAAACTTCAGGTGATAAATGGGCTTTGCTCCCCAGTAAGGTTTAGGGGGGAAGCAGGTAAATTGGGGGGAAAAAGAAACATCCATTTTTATCACTTAGTAATCGTAGTCAATGCCATTTGTTAAAAAGTCAGTTATTGTGGTGTATTCTATAAGTGTTAGTCTGCCAATGCTAAAATGTTTCATAAAATTCGGTTATAAGGTGGGCCACAGTAGATTCTAGAATTTGCAGTTCTTATTCAGTGCTTGCTACATTGCTCTAAGAACTTGAAGCCACACTGGCTGTTGGCTCTGTCTAAGCATGGCAGATGGTATGCAAAAAAGGGCTTAATGAATGGATGAGAAGCAGCATCACTGAATGGAACCATGCTGTGATGAACTTACTTGGCCAGTTACAGAAAGGAATGGGGGGGGAGGGAGAGGGAGAGGGTAAGA